>NC_074699.1:27544534-27571172 GCF_029448725.1 Salvelinus fontinalis
GTAGAGACAGACAGACAGACAGACAGACAGACAGACAGACAGACAGACAGACAGACAGACAGTGTGCTCTGGGAATAGTGAACCGTGCTGGGCCTGTTGTACAGACAGACAGACAGACAGACAGACAGACAGACAGACAGACAGACAGACAGTGTGCTCTGGGAATAGTGAGTAGTGGTGGGCCTGTTGTAGAGACAGACAGACAGACAGACAGACAGACAGACAGTGTGCTCTGGGAATAGTGAGTAGTGGTGGGCCTGTTGTAGAGACAGACAGACAGACAGACAGACAGACAGACAGACAGACAGTGTGCTCTGGGAATAGTGAGTAGTGGTGGGCCTTTTGTAGAGACAGACAGACAGTGTGCTCTGGGAACAGTGAGTCGTGGTGGGCCTGTTGTAGAGACAGACAGACAAACTGTGTGCTCTGGGAACAGTGAGCCGTGGTGGGCCTGTTGTAGAGACAGACAGACAGACAGACAGACAGGAAGACAGACAGACAGACAGACAGACAGACAGACAGACAGACAGTGTGCTCTGGGAACAGTGAGTCGTGGTGGGCCTGTTGTAGTGACAGACAGACAGACAGACAGACAGACAGACAGACAGACAGACAGACAGTGTGCTCTGGGAACAGTGAGTCGTGGTGGGCCTGTTGTAGAGACAGACAGACAGTGTGCTCTGGGAACAGTGAGCGTGGTGGGCCTGTTGTAGAGACAGAGAGCCAGTGTGCTCTGTGAACTGTGAGTCGTGGTGGGCCTGTTGTAGAGACAGACAGACAGACAGACAGACAGTGTGCTCTTGGAACAGTGAGTAGTGGTGAGCCTGTTGTACAGACAGACAGACAGACAGACAGACAGACAGACAGACAGACAGACAGACAGTGTGCTCTGGGAACAGTGAGTAGTGGTGGGCCTGTTGTAGAGACAGACAGACAGACAGACAGTTTGCTCTTGGAACAGTGAGTAGTGGTGAGCCTGTTGTAGAGACAGACAGACAGACAGACAGACAGACAGACAGTGTGCTCTGGGAACAGTGAGTCGTGGTGGGCCTGTTGTAGAGACAGACAGACAGACAGACAGACAGACAGACAGACAGACAGACAGACAGACAGATAGACAGTGTGCTCTGGGAACAGTGAGCGTGGTGGGCCTGTTGTAGAGACAGACAGACAGTGTGCTCTGGGAACAGTGAGTCGTGGTGGGCCTGTTGTAGAGACAGACAGACAGACAGTGTGCTCTGGGAACAGTGAGTCGTGGTGGGCCTGTTGTAGAGACAGACAGACAGACAGACAGACAGACAGACAGACAGACAGTGTGCTCTGGGAACAGTGAATCGTGGTGGGCCTGTTTTAGAGACAGACAGACAGTGTGCTCTGGGAACAGTGAGCGTGATGGGCCTGTTGTAGAGACAGACAGACAGACAGACAGACAGACAGACAGACAGACAGACAGACAGACAGACAGACAGACAGTGTGCTCTGGGAACAGTGAGTAGTGGTGGGCCTGTTGTAGAGACAGACAGACAGACAGACAGTTTGCTCTTGGAACAGTGAGTAGTGGTGAGCCTGTTGTAGAGACAGACAGACAGACAGACAGACAGACAGTGTGCTCTGGGAACAGTGAGTCGTGGTGGGCCTGTTGTAGAGACAGACAGACAGACAGACAGACAGACAGACAGACAGACAGACAGACAGACAGACAGACAGACAGACAGATAGACAGTGTGCTCTGGGAACAGTGAGCGTGGTGGGCCTGTTGTAGAGACAGACAGACAGTGTGCTCTGGGAACAGTGAGTCGTGGTGGGCCTGTTGTAGAGACAGACAGACAGACAGTGTGCTCTGGGAACAGTGAGTCGTGGTGGGCCTGTTGTAGAGACAGACAGACAGACAGACAGACAGACAGACAGACAGTGTGCTCTGGGAACAGTGAATCGTGGTGGGCCTGTTTTAGAGACAGACAGACAGTGTGCTCTGGGAACAGTGAGCGTGATGGGCCTGTTGTAGAGACAGAGAGACAGTGTGCTCTGGGAACTGTGAGTCGTGGTGGGCCTGTTGTAGAGACCGACCGACAGACAGACAGACAGACAGACAGACAGACAGACAGACAGACAGACATACAGACAGACAGACAATGTGCTCTGGGAACAGTGAGTCGTGGTGGGCCTGTTGTAGAGACAGACAGACTGTGTGCTCTGGGAACAGTGAGCATGGTGGGCCTGTTGTAGAGACAGACAGACAGTGTGCTCTGGGAACAGTGAGCCGTGGTGGGCCTGTTGTAGAGACAGACAGACAGACAGACAGACAGACAGACAGACAGACAGACAGACAGACAGACAGTGTGCTCTGGGAATAGTGAAACGTGGTGGGCCTGTTGTAGAGACAGACAGACAGACAGACAGACAGACAGACAGACAGACAGACAGACAGACAGTGTGCTCTGGGAACAGTGAGTCGTGGTGGGCCTGTTGTAGTGACAGACAGAAGACAGTGTGCTCTGGGAACAGTGAGTCGTGGTGGGCCTGTTGTAGAGACAGACAGACAGTGTGCTCTGGGAACAGTGAGCGTGGTGGGCCTGTTGTAGAAACAGAGAGACAGTGTGCTCTGTGAACTGTGAGTCGTGGTGGGCCTGTTGTAGAGACAAACAGACAGACAGTGTGCTCTTGGAACAGTGAGTAGTGGTGAGCCTGTTGTAGAGACAGACAGACAGACAGACAGACAGACAGACAGACAGACAGACAGACAGTGTGCTCTGGGAACAGTGAGTAGTGGTGGGCCTGTTGTAGAGACAGACAGACAGACAGACAGTTTGCTCTTGGAACAGTGAGTAGTGGTGAGCCTGTTGTAGAGACAGACAGACAGACAGACAGACAGACAGACAGACAGTTTGCTCTTGGAACAGTGAGTCGTGGTGGGCCTGTTGTAGAGACAGACAGACAGACAGACAGACAGTGTGCTCTGGGAACAGTGAGTAGTGGTGGGCCTGTTGTAGAGACAGACAGACAGACAGACAGTTTGCTCTTGGAACAGTGAGTAGTGGTGAGCCTGTTGTAGAGACAGACAGACAGACAGACAGACAGACAGTGTGCTCTGGGACAGTGAGTCGTGGTGGGCCTGTTGTAGAGACAGACAGACAGACAGACAGACAGACAGACAGACAGACAGACAGACAGACAGATAGACAGTGTGCTCTGGGAACAGTGAGCGTGGTGGGCCTGTTGTAGAGACAGACAGACAGTGTGCTCTGGGAACAGTGAGTCGTGGTGGGCCTGTTGTAGAGACAGACAGACAGACAGTGTGCTCTGGGAACAGTGAGTCGTGGTGGGCCTGTTGTAGAGACAGACAGACAGACAGACAGACAGACAGACAGTGTGCTCTGGGAACAGTGAATCGTGGTGGGCCTGTTTTAGAGACAGACAGACAGTGTGCTCTGGGAACAGTGAGCGTGATGGGCCTGTTGTAGAGACAGACAGACAGACAGACAGACAGACAGACAGACAGACAGACAGACAGACAGACAGTGTGCTCTGGGAACAGTGAGTAGTGGTGGGCCTGTTGTAGAGACAGACAGACAGACAGACAGTTTGCTCTTGGAACAGTGAGTAGTGGTGAGCCTGTTGTAGAGACAGACAGACAGACAGACAGACAGACAGACAGTGTGCTCTGGGAACAGTGAGTCGTGGTGGGCCTGTTGTAGAGACAGACAGACAGACAGACAGACAGACAGACAGACAGACAGACAGACAGACAGACAGACAGACAGATAGACAGTGTGCTCTGGGAACAGTGAGCGTGGTGGGCCTGTTGTAGAGACAGACAGACAGTGTGCTCTGGGAACAGTGAGTCGTGGTGGGCCTGTTGTAGAGACAGACAGACAGACAGACAGACAGACAGACAGACAGACAGACAGACAGACAGACAGTGTGCTCTGGGAACAGTGAGTCGTGGTGGGCCTGTTGTAGTGACAGACAGAAGACAGTGTGCTCTGGGAACAGTGAGTCGTGGTGGGCCTGTTGTAGAGACAGACAGACAGTGTGCTCTGGGAACAGTGAGCGTGGTGGGCCTGTTGTAGAAACAGAGAGACAGTGTGCTCTGTGAACTGTGAGTCGTGGTGGGCCTGTTGTAGAGACAAACAGACAGACAGTGTGCTCTTGGAACAGTGAGTAGTGGTGAGCCTGTTGTAGAGACAGACAGACAGACAGACAGACAGACAGACAGACAGACAGACAGTGTGCTCTGGGAACAGTGAGTAGTGGTGGGCCTGTTGTAGAGACAGACAGACAGACAGACAGTTTGCTCTTGGAACAGTGAGTAGTGGTGAGCCTGTTGTAGAGACAGACAGACAGACAGACAGACAGACAGACAGACAGTTTGCTCTTGGAACAGTGAGTCGTGGTGGGCCTGTTGTAGAGACAGACAGACAGACAGACAGACAGTGTGCTCTGGGAACAGTGAGTAGTGGTGGGCCTGTTGTAGAGACAGACAGACAGACAGACAGTTTGCTCTTGGAACAGTGAGTAGTGGTGAGCCTGTTGTAGAGACAGACAGACAGACAGACAGACAGACAGTGTGCTCTGGGACAGTGAGTCGTGGTGGGCCTGTTGTAGAGACAGACAGACAGACAGACAGACAGACAGACAGACAGACAGACAGACAGACAGACAGATAGACAGTGTGCTCTGGGAACAGTGAGCGTGGTGGGCCTGTTGTAGAGACAGACAGACAGTGTGCTCTGGGAACAGTGAGTCGTGGTGGGCCTGTTGTAGAGACAGACAGACAGACAGTGTGCTCTGGGAACAGTGAGTCGTGGTGGGCCTGTTGTAGAGACAGACAGACAGACAGACAGACAGACAGACAGACAGTGTGCTCTGGGAACAGTGAATCGTGGTGGGCCTGTTTTAGAGACAGACAGACAGTGTGCTCTGGGAACAGTGAGCGTGATGGGCCTGTTGTAGAGACAGACAGACAGACAGACAGACAGACAGACAGACAGACAGACAGACAGACAGTGTGCTCTGGGAACAGTGAGTAGTGGTGGGCCTGTTGTAGAGACAGACAGACAGACAGACAGTTTGCTCTTGGAACAGTGAGTAGTGGTGAGCCTGTTGTAGAGACAGACAGACAGACAGACAGACAGACAGACAGTGTGCTCTGGGAACAGTGAGTCGTGGTGGGCCTGTTGTAGAGACAGACAGACAGACAGACAGACAGACAGACAGACAGACAGACAGACAGACAGACAGACAGACAGACAGATAGACAGTGTGCTCTGGGAACAGTGAGCGTGGTGGGCCTGTTGTAGAGACAGACAGACAGTGTGCTCTGGGAACAGTGAGTCGTGGTGGGCCTGTTGTAGAGACAGACAGACAGACAGTGTGCTCTGGGAACAGTGAGTCGTGGTGGGCCTGTTGTAGAGACAGACAGACAGACAGACAGACAGACAGACAGACAGACAGTGTGCTCTGGGAACAGTGAATCGTGGTGGGCCTGTTTTAGAGACAGACAGACAGTGTGCTCTGGGAACAGTGAGCGTGATGGGCCTGTTGTAGAGACAGAGAGACAGTGTGCTCTGGGAACTGTGAGTCGTGGTGGGCCTGTTGTAGAGACCGACCGACAGACAGACAGACAGACAGACAGACATACAGACAGACAGACAATGTGCTCTGGGAACAGTGAGTCGTGGTGGGCCTGTTGTAGAGACAGACAGACTGTGTGCTCTGGGAACAGTGAGCATGGTGGGCCTGTTGTAGAGACAGACAGACAGTGTGCTCTGGGAACAGTGAGCCGTGGTGGGCCTGTTGTAGAGACAGACAGACAGACAGACAGACAGACAGACAGACAGACAGACAGACAGACAGACAGACAGACAGACAGTGTGCTCTGGGAATAGTGAAACGTGGTGGGCCTGTTGTAGAGACAGACAGACAGACAGACAGACAGACAGACAGACAGACAGACAGACAGACAGACAGTGTGCTCTGGGAACAGTGAGTCGTGGTGGGCCTGTTGTAGTGACAGACAGAAGACAGTGTGCTCTGGGAACAGTGAGTCGTGGTGGGCCTGTTGTAGAGACAGACAGACAGTGTGCTCTGGGAACAGTGAGCGTGGTGGGCCTGTTGTAGAAACAGAGAGACAGTGTGCTCTGTGAACTGTGAGTCGTGGTGGGCCTGTTGTAGAGACAAACAGACAGACAGTGTGCTCTTGGAACAGTGAGTAGTGGTGAGCCTGTTGTAGAGACAGACAGACAGACAGACAGACAGACAGACAGACAGACAGACAGACAGACAGACAGACAGACAGTGTGCTCTGGGAACAGTGAGTAGTGGTGGGCCTGTTGTAGAGACAGACAGACAGACAGACAGTTTGCTCTTGGAACAGTGAGTAGTGGTGAGCCTGTTGTAGAGACAGACAGACAGACAGACAGACAGACAGACAGACAGTTTGCTCTTGGAACAGTGAGTCGTGGTGGGCCTGTTGTAGAGACAGACAGACAGACAGACAGACAGTGTGCTCTGGGAACAGTGAGCCGTGGTGGGCCTGTTGTAGAGACAGACAGACAGACAGACAGACAGACAGACAGACAGACAGACAGTGTGCTCTGGGAACAGTGAGTAGTGGTCGGCCTGTTGTAGAGACAGACAGTGTGCTATGGGAACAGTGAGTAGTGGTGGGCCTGTTGTAGAGACAGACACACAGTGTGCTCTGGGAACAGTGAGTAGTGGTGGGCCTGTTGTAGAGACAGATACACAGTGTGCTCTGGGAACAGTGAGTAGTGGTGGGCCTGTTGTAGAGACAGACACAGTGTGCTCTGGGAACAGTGAGTAGTGGTGGGCCTGTTGTAGAGACAGACAGACAGTGTGCTCTGGGAACAGTGAGTCGTTGTGGGCCTGTTGTAGAGACAGACAGACAGTGTGCTCTGGGAACAGTGAGTCGTGGTAGGCCTGTTGTAGAGACAGACAGACAGACAGACAGACAGACAGACAGACAGACAGACAGACAGACAGACAGACAGACAGACAGACGGACAGTATGCTCTGGGATCATTGAGTAGAGGTGGGCCTTTTGTAGAGACAGACAGTGTGCTCTGTGAACAGTGAGTAGTGGTGGGCCTGTTGTAGAGACAGACACACAGTGTGCTCTGGGAACAGTGAGTAGTGGTGGGCCTGTTGTAGAGACAGACACACAGTGTGAGCAGGAGCGATGACTACTACTAGTATGCAATTGTACTTGCCAAAGTGTCAAGTTATTTAATCTCTGACAAGCTCTTTACACGCAATGTTATTCAATTCAAAATGTATTGGATAGATATTTCAACTCTGTATGGCAAGCGTGAATGCTTTGAGCCATAGCTCTTTCTAGCTATCTAATCACATCACATCCTTGTCGAGACAGTGTGGTATCGAGATTCCTCACGACCAAGTGAAGCATCTTGTAGTGTGCGACCCCCGTCTGTGCCACATCGTTACGTGTGTGAACCATTACGTTGGCAACACAAAAAACTACAGGAAAGATGGTCGTTTATTGTGAGAGGCTCAGCCATGATGGGATTTTAAAAGTCGTCCGCCCGGCAGAAGGCGGCTAAAATTGTACATTCTGCAAAAGCCTTTAACTATGTTTCTGTAGTGCTGATGTGATTGCAAAGTTTATAAAACAAATGGCCACTATATTGATGCAAATAATCATGATATCATTCTGCCAGGTAGGCATAGGCTACTTTGCAGTTAACATTTCATTTAGTTTTTTGGAAAGTCTTTCCATCTACCAGAAGACGGTTGTCATGACATCAGCATCATCGCTAACGGCTCCATTGAGTGCTAGTGCACACAGACAGGGGCGTTCCTGTGCAGTTGCCTCTTTTGAAAGTTGAAGGAAAATACAAATCACTGATGCATTTTTTTTCATGTCATGGTAATCTTGGGAAAATGTATGCATTTTCTAATAGATTCAATAGATTTAGTTGATTTCATACTGAGTTCAATATTCTTTTCAAAATTTGTTAATACTATTTTAATGTCTGGATTCGATGATTCTCTGCGCGTTCTCCAAAACGCAAGGTGGTGGAGATGATGGTGGGAGGCAGTGAGTGGTGCAGAGTATGGTCACCCTACCTTCTGAGGGAGACTGTTAGCATAACTCTGGACACATACCCATACCCATACCCATACCCATACCCATACCCACACACACACACACACACACACACACACACACACACACACACACACACACACACACACACACACACACACACACACACACACACACACACACACACACACACACACACACACACACACACACACACACACACACACACACACACACACAGAGAGAGAGATAGACTTACACCACTTCCCTGACTCACTCTGCTCAGATTTCATGACCCAGCAAATTCCTCAATGCCATTTGACCGCCAGAAATTATACGCATAATGACAATCATTTGATGAAATTAAGGAACACGGAGGCAATTACCAAATTATTCCCAACTGTCATGAGAACGGCCTATGTAATTATAAAAAAAAATGCTTTCAATAGCACTACAGTCATCATTTCCCCTTCAAAATTCCCTATTTTGAGACCATTGACTACATTTTCCTTTAGCCTCATTCTTAACTCAGCTTTAGTCATTTTCCACATTTGTACTAAACCAGGATTTGTTTGAGATATTTAATGTGTCAACCATTTGGCCTAATTGTTATTTCTGTGGGAAATGGAGAGGACTCAATCTGCCTGAAATTATGAGGTAAACCAACCTCCTCTACGCCAGGCTAGCCAAACCCCAGCATCACTCACACAAACCATACAAACCCTGCTCTCACTACTTATACTGACGACACTCTCTCACCTCATTAATCAAAACAAACATAAATCATCATATTTTACTAAGCACTTCAAACACAGGGACATTAATATTAGCTCTATACATTCTGGTTTCTGCTCACATTGGAAAGAATCAGTAAAATTGACAACAGTGCAGATAATGATGGAACGTTGCAACAGGACTGCTGTTTTATGAACACCATAATGAAGGCCTCCCTGTTTAATGTTGGTAATTCCATCATAACAATCTCTAATGTACAGATTACTTTAGCACTATAGAGGGAGTTTGGTAGGATGCTGTGTCCTCTTCCAGAACCTAGCAGTACTTCTCTCTTACTGGGTCACACAGCTGCTGAGTGTGTACCTGGAGCAGCAGACAGAAGGGTAAGAGACTCTTTCTCTTTCCAGTAAAGAAGGGCAGGCAAGGTTGTCTTACCACAGCTAGCTATCTCTCTCTTTCCTTTCTCTTTCTGTGTGTCTCTCTCTCAGACTCCATTTCTCTCTCCCTCTCTTGCTCTCCCCCTTTCTCTTTCTGTCTCTCTCTCTCAGTCTCAGTTTCACTCTCCCACGCTCTCTCTCCCTTTCTCTTTCTGTCTCTCTCTGTTTCTTGCTCTCAACCTCTGTCTCTTTCTTTCTGTCTCTTTTTCCCCCTCACTGTGATGGCAGCAGACCTGGCCTCTCTGGAGAGATGGAGGGAGGAAGCGAGGCCAAGAGGGATCCAGGAGGAACCATAGGAAGCCAGTGGTTGTTGCATGTGACACGTCTACGTCACACACAGAGCTGTAGGTAATACACACAATCACATTACATCTGGGGCCCTGACAGCTTGACACAACGAGTCATTGCACAGAGAGAGTGTGTGTGTGTGTGTGTGTGTGTGTGTGTGTGTGTGTGTGTGTGTGTGTGTGTGTGTGTGTGTGTGTGTGTGTGTGTGTGTGTGTGTGTGTGTGTATGTGTGTGTGTATGTGTGTGTGTGTGTGTGTGTGTGTGTGTGTGTGTGTGCGTGCGTGCGTGCGTGCGTGCGTGCGTGCGTGCGTGCGTGCGTGCGTGCGTGCGTGCGTGCGTGTGTGTGTGTGTGTGTGTGTGTGTGTGTGAGAGTCAGTATGAGAGAGAGAGAGAGCGTGTGAGCGAGAGAAATTGAGAGAGAAGAACATAAGAGAAAAGAAAAGCATGCAAAAACAAGGAGAGAAGGAGAGCGAGCGCCCAAACACATTCTACTCAGAAATGAACAGCCTATTAGGAATTGAAAAGCTGTCTTCCCGCTCTGAAAAGGGCCTGCGTCAGCCACTCAGAATGGATCCTAATAATAATCGGAACACTGGGGGAAAAAAAGGATAAAGAATTTTTATGGGAGAAAAAATAATATGCCACAGTATGGTTTCAAATGTGCTCATGGGTGAGGGAATGAAAAAAAAGTAGTGGGGTTGAGAGACTGCCATGGAGAGAGAGAGGGAGGGAGTGAGAATAATTTGACTTCTTCTATTAACCTGACGCCATTACAATAGCTTGATGGGCTGCCTTATTTCATGGAATATTAAGTTCAAATGCAGCTTGGAGGAAAGACAATGGAGAAGAGGTGGAGAGAGAGTACTACCCCTCACTGATGCCGCTCTTGGCAGGCTTCCACTGGCCAGCTTCCCCAAGTCCCTCCATCTCTCCACCCTACCGCTCCAGCCAACAATAAACTGCACCCTATCACATCTAGGGGTCATTATGTGTGTGTGTGTGTGTGGTGTGTGTGTGTGTGTGTGTGTGTGTGTGTGTGTGTGTGTGTGTGTGTGTGTGTGTGTGTGTGTGTGTGTGTGTGTGTGTGTGTGTGTATGTTGTGTGTTTCACTCAGCCCTTCAAAACTCTGTCTATACTGTCCCCTGTCTACTAGTGGCCAGAGAGCATCATGCCTGTCATCCCCCCGTACAACACAGAGACATGGAGAAAACAAGGCACATACTCATGTACATGTGTGGAGATCTGAAGTGGTGCCTGTGCTGTCCTGAACTACTGTGTGCCTGGTCTTAAAATAGCAGTTTATCATGAAATAAAATTGCATGCAAATACAATTGGATGCAATTCATTGTTTGATTAGTTCAACCCTAAAAATAACAATTACTCTTTGAACTGAAAGGAAGTCAAACAGCAAATGATCTGTATGGCAATTACACCGATTTGACAGTGATATTATTATTATTAGTAGTAGTAGTAGTAGCAGTAGTAGTAGTATTGGTAGTAGTAGTAGTAGTATTGGTAGTAGTAGTAGTAGCAGTAGTAGTAGTGGTAGTAGTAGTAGAAGTATTAGCCATGTCCAGTCTTTCATTTACAGACAACTAACCTGCTAATATGTTCACTGTATAGGCCTATGACTTTCAAGAACATATTGATTTTCTCCTCATAAGGTCAGGCTTTATGGAAGACTAGTTACAAAGTGTACTGAAAACAGTTGTTCCTCTTTACCGCAGTTCACTCAAATAGGAAAGCGTGTGGTCGACAGATATTTCATGGCTGCTGAGTCTTTGGCTTGTTACCTGACACTGCTAAGTGTAACACTCCTACCCTTGTTCCAAATGTTTCATTTCATACACTACTTTAGCTACTTCTCTCTCTCTCTCTGTGGAAATAAGTAAACAGTGCCATGTCCATACCACAATGGGGGGAGAAAAACATCTCATGCTATCTGAACACATTAGTGCATTAAATACAAGTACACAGCATAACTCACAATTAAAATGTAATTACTCACAATTAAAACTGTCATTAATGCAAAACAACAAATATCTGTAGCCCACTGTAAGGGGATAGTTAATAGGAACTGGAATTAATGCTTTAATATTTACTACAATGCTCAGTGAGGAATTTTACCAATTATAAATTATATTAATGAAAAGACCACAAAAACATATACTAATTGTCATTAGCAATAATGATTGGATATCTGTGGTAATTGTAGGATGTGTAAATACGTCAGTACTGAAACAACACCTCACGAAGTCGAAGCACTAACAAAATGGCCTCTGAGTGGAAAGTGTGTATTGTGTGTAAGGTGTGTGTGTGAGAAAGGTGTGCTGCTAAAAAGAGTGTGTGTAGGGCACGGCAGTGAGTGGAGAATGCTGCCTCCACTTGGCCATTTGTGAAACAGGGTAGCTCTGCTCGGTGGAAACACAACAGCACCATGCCCCTACATGAAATCAGAGACAAAAGACAGACATGTTTAGTAGTATAGGGACCATTATACCTGAGGTAATGCATTTTATGTGTTCCCTTTGAGGTTAATAGGTATCTACTTAGTAAGGTGTCATAAGCCAAATGCCTAGTATGTACTACCTGGAGAATGTAGCCTAGTAAACGGAAGAATTGAAAGTCTTCTGGTATTCAGCAAGACTGTGGTGAGTGGCACCTTGTTTTCAGGTGGGAAAATTCCAGAAGCTCTTTAGACAATGGTGTGATGAGGAAGTCTCTTTTGTGAGGAACACACTGCATTGCTACACTGGTAGACCTGTTAATCATTCTGACTTCTTTGAATGAGTACTATTTCATTCTTCTCAGAAGTTCAAGAAACAATATCCTGTAATCGCAGAACCGTTGGTTCTTCACTGGGCTTTCTAATAAATATCACTCCATCATTATATTTCTCTATTTCCTCAGTACTTCTATCCTTCACCTCCTTCATTCATTCCCGTTCCGCAGACAAGGTTTGCCACTCAAACAGTTCAATCCCTGCTAATGTCTACATCAGAATCACATTCAAGTAATACCTTTTTATTTCAAAAGTGACATTTAAATGGGGACGATGCATGAGTATCAGGCTGCTTTGTATCTAGCAGTCCATCTGCTGTCAGAATATGGAGCATGTCGAGGAAGCCATCAAGTTCATTTTTTCGATGTGACGTCCATGATTCTTCCATACCGCTCCTTGTCATTTATCCTAAGCAGCTTGGGGAATTTCACAAATAACTTGTGTCACAAAAAAGTTGAATAATCAGAAACATTAACTCTGATGGCAGTGGAGAGATTTAAAACGAGACGTCACTAAATTAGTTACCACGCAGGAATTTCCACTAAGTGCATTTCCATGGCTTATTCTTAGTGGTGAATAACAGACTCTTTTTTACAGTCTAATTTGAACAGGCCTAAACCTTCCAGCACTTTACACATTTCTTTCACAGAGAGAGAAATGGCTAATGTTGCCATTTAGAGGACAATGGTCCCTGAATGGCAGAATGACATCATGGAACAGGTGGTGACTGAAGACTCACACTGTCACAAGCGCAATGTCAGCGTGAGTTTAAAGACGGGACGAGAAAGAGGGAGCGAGAGAGAGGCGCATGCTGTTTGCAACACACTCAGCTTATTTAAAACAATTCATTCCGTCTCCTGGAAAAGCTGGACTCTTGACGCCTCATTGAACAAATGTACCTCAGCTACTTCATCCACAGCTTCCAAACACTCCATCACGGGAAAGAGACGCCGCTGCATTGCGACGCTGTGAGGAAATGAAGTCAGAAGGAAAACTTCTCGCCATAAGTCTTGATCAGATGCGAGTGATTGTTCAAGCATCGTTATCCAGGCCCGGCCTTTATAGGGAAACACTCTGCCTTCATATGGGCTGCATTATAAGCATCTCTACCCTGTGGGAGAGGACAGTGAAGCCCACAGTACAGTCATCACTGTACTGCAGCCCAGCTAGGTGATAAACATCTACTAGCAATACACATCTGTGTCCGCCATCATCACTATGCGGAGCAGGGAAATAGGGTACCTTCAACAACTTCATAGAATATTGAATAACAATCTATTGCATAACATACAGCCTGGCAATTAGAGAAAATCTATACTAGTTCTTTTCTGCCGATTGTTTCATGGAACTGTCATAGAAATTCAATGTGAATCATTAAAAAGAGATACACATTCTCTCTCTATAACATCTAAGTGCATCTGTCCCCATGCATGTTCACCAGAACATGTGGACCTCAACACATCACCAAACCCCTAGCCATACACACATATAAAAATCCATTATCAACCGCTATCCAAATCTCATATCTGCAGTCATACACAGCGGTAGGCAGTCAGTCTACTAGGCACGAGGTGCGAGGCAGAGCCCCAGCTGCCCAGTATGATATGAGCTGGCTATAGCTAGCTATGTAGTGAAGAGGCCATGACGGAGGACAGGGGTGGGACCACTGCAGAGCCACAGCCATCGTATAACACCGTACAGCCCAGCTCCAGTCCTGTAACACACAGCCCTGACGAGCCTCCAGACAGCCCCTCACCAGCCTCCCCTGGCCTCCTTCACTTTCCCCTCCAAATAACCTTGTCCCTCACACAAGGGCACGCTAAAATTCAGTTTCCATTTTCACAACAATACAGTGTTGATTGGCTGTCAGCAAGGAGGTCGACTCGTGACATGTCTGATGCGTGAATGTGTGTTCTGAATTGATTTGGGGAAAACCCACACCCCTATATGTTGGCTTTTAAATTAGGCTTTAAGACTTGTCTCTATCGGCTGGCCTACCATTATGGCCTTCCTCCTAGACTTTGATTGTTGCTTTCATGATATGGTGAGATATAATTATTTTGTTTTTCTATTTTCTATTTTATTTTATGCACTTTGAGATTATTCTCGTGTAATGAAAAGTGCTTTACAAATGTAATATATTAATATTATTATAATTTGTCTCTCCACAATAGTATTTAGACAGTGAATCTACAGGGTTGCATCATTTACTGTGTTTTTAGTATCCATACTTATTGTATGCAGAATAATTCATGGTTTAAAAACAAATCCCCTTCACTCCAGCCCCAATACACATTCCAGCCTCCAGTTCAACTCATGGTTCTGTCTTTGAGTGGGCTTGTGCCCTAAACAGATGGAGTCGGGAGGGGGGGGGTTGTATGGAAGGAGGGAAGGAGCGGGGTAAGGAGAAGGAGGAGGGAGAGGCACCACATACAGGGTGTTTACAGAGCGCTCCATGCTCACCACACGTGATTACAGTGTGATGTTTAACACAGCCAATTAAGACTTTTATGGATCTCTGTGTTTTACTCTGTAGGAGAGTTGGCACACTAGCCCTATAGTGCCTCAGTGTTTGTGGGTTTAGTGCAAAACACAAGGCTCTCACTGTAAACTCCCCCAACTAGAGGATCATAACCACATTCCAAACCTAGGCCTACATGTGCTGCACAGAGCTCTCCAATGCTGAACTAAAACCACCTTGAGCTTGGCTAATGCAGCAGATACTAGTCTACAGGTGGGCACAGCTGCTAGACAATAATGTGTGAGTTGTTGCCAAAAGTACAATGGATAGGATACAGGTGAGTAAAGTTGGCTTTGTGGACATATGAGTTACTGTGTATGGTAAAATATATTCTACTGTAAGTAGGGATACATTCCACAGTTAGGAATGCACTATGAGAGAGCGGCCTGCTGGGTGATGTAGACGTACAGTATCTACCATGAAGAGGGGAAGGCCAGTGCCTCTCAGCCCTCCAGGGGAGTGTGTGTATGTCGACAGGCAGGCAGGCACACAGCAGAGAGGATCTCTCCTAAGAACACAGGCCTCCAGTCTGCTCCTCTCTAGTGGTGGGCGTAATCTACTCCATGGAGGCCTGGCACACAGAGGACATTAACACATAGCATCACAGGAGGAGCAGGAAACCCCTCTCTGTCACAGTCAGAACCAGCATGATGAGCAGGAAACCCCTCTCTGTCACAGTCAGAACCAGCATGATCTCTCAGTCTGGGGCTGAAGCAGGCAGGCTGGCATCAGCCACCATGTACTCCACTACTAAGGAGAATGGCTGTTAGGGCTGTTGGTTATGGAAAATGATCCCGAGCAGATGCTGAGGTCATTTTACACTAATATTACTATCCTAATATTTTGAACTTTAATTTAGTATTTCATCTTTTGAATTTTACATCGCTTTACAAAATATGTAGTACAGTTAAGCAATGTACACAGAGAATCTGTGGGAATCCTTGATGGAGTCCTATGTATCAGCGATTTAAATACCACCGTAGGTGTGATCAAATGGAAGAAGATTTATGTTTGGGAGATCCAGTGCTTTGGAATATTCCTGCTGACATTTATAAACGACAGCATTTATATGAGCTGAGCCCAGACTGGGGCTTACGGGACTATGTTCTCCTGTTATTTCCACAGTGATAGAGTACAGGCCATGGAGATTACTCCTGCAGATGGCAGGTAAACTCAGTGTGCGTTGTTTGGCTAGGTTGGTCTCTGCCTCTGTGTCTGACTTACAGGGCGAGAGGTAAGGTAGTGTTCCCATTTCCCCTCTCTTCTCCTCTCAATCTGTAGTTTGCTATCAGTCAAGATGGTGGTGGGAGATTACGCCATGGTGTGTCTGTGTGTGTGTGTGTGTGTGTGTGTGTGTGTGTGTGTGTGTGTGTGTGTGTGTGTGTGTGTGTGTGTGTGTGTGTGTGTGTGTGTGTGTGTGTGTGTGTGTGTGTGTGTGTGTGTGTGTGTGTGTGTGTGTGTGTGTGTTTGTGTTTGTGTGTGTTGCTTTGTGTTTAACTGCAGTCTGGATCTGTGTTTTCAGCAGACCCGAGGCGTTTCAGAAACAGATCACAGCACCCAAACACAGCAGTTTCCCTTCCCTTCTCTTCCCTTCTCTCTAAGGAACTAACCTGACAGACCTCTACAGTCAAAAGCCAACTGTCCAAAACAATGCAGATATCAAATCTCTACAAACGACAAAGTGCAGATCAAGATCTGATATAGCTACAACTCACATCCATTGGTAGGAAAACCCTTTGGTTAATAGTTTGCTGGCCCTTTACATACAGAGGCTGGTTAATATTGCAATGTCTGGTTGGAGACTATTCTGAGGAGTTTCAGAGAATCGTGCATCACTTTTGATCTGTAACAAGTGATGAGGTAATTGGATGTAATATGACTGATATTTAGGGTACTAAAAATGTATAATTGGACCATATCCTATTTGAAATGACGAGCAAAGAGTAGTTCTGATGTGAAATGATCAGGAACAAAGAATTTGTGGAATAAGTGGGTTTTTAACAAATGCCCTCTCCTCACACATATTTCATTCCAATGAAAAAGGGAAGGACAGCGCTCATCAACAGTCAAGATGGATGACATGTATCAGCCCCCACCTCTCTAATCTTCATCCCAGGTGCCCAGTGCACGTGTGGAGAAACCATTCCAGCCAAATTAAAACTCTTAATGTTTCCCCTCTTCCTGAATATTTCATCCCACTTTATGAAGCCACTCCGGATGATTTCCCACGTCGTGGCCAAGGGGACGAGTGAAGGACATTCACCCTTTTCCACTCCTCAACAAAGGCTGCAGAAAAAGAAGAAAAACATCTTAACAAACAGAAGTCCATCTCCAGTGGAGAAGACAACAGTGTGGTCTGGTCTGCCAGGGTGCAAAAAGAAATGTACAACCAATCTCAAATGAGACCCACCCCCTGAGCTGAGCCAACAGACAAGGGGAAGCACAGACAGAATTATCATGAAAGCTAACAACCCTCCTCTTCTTTACAAAAAAAACTCCTCACTTTTTTAAAAACTACTTCTTCTCTCTGCTATTTCCACTGTGTTTGGGTCTTTTGGGGCGCGATGAAGAGCGGGGGTCCCTGAATTTTCATATTTGATAAAAGCGAATGGAAATGAGCGTGCGTGTCAGAGGTGCTTGAAGCTCGCCACGCAAAGTCCCTTCAAGTCAACGTCCTGATGGGTTGCCCTGGGGAGACCACTCCCTGATTCCAGGAACTCTCTTTCCTTTATATCCCTTTCTCTCTCCCATTTTACCATCTTTCTCTCTCCCTATCTGTCTCTTTCTTTCTCCACTCACTCTGACATGCCTTGATCTGTCGGACGCTGCAGTTGCAGGGTTGCACGGCCGGGAAGAGGGAGAATAATAAGAAAACAAAATAAGGACGGAGAGGGAGATGGAGGGAGAGTGAAAACACCACTCCAAAGTAACCTTTAAGCAACATGGTCATTAACACCTCCATTAGAAGCCATTCTGTGTCTGCTACTCTATTAGTCACAGAAGCCTCATGCATCTCCCAGGCTGCCTGTGTTTTCCACAAGACAGCGGGGCGTTGGAACAGATCTCTTTGTTTTCTTTCCAACAGCAATCAGTCATCATCATCACCAGCCGTTCGTGAGCCTTTCACGTCAAGATGATCCACATGCATTTAAAGAGCAGGCTGCAGCAAGCTATGATATAATATGTGAGCTCATAATTGCAGAGACAACATCACGAAGGAGAACACATCCATAACCCCAAAACAATCACCTCCATTACCGATGTACAGTATGTAATGCATTATAAATGAACAGCCCCATGGCCTCCGCAGTGGATGCACAACTTCTTTCCTTCCATTTACGTCTGCAAAAACTGTTCTTGTTCCTCTACTGTTCCTCTTCTTCCCTACCTTGACCAGGTGCCAGAAGGCCATAACCCTAGACAATGACCAATACCATCCAACTACACTCTTAGAAAAAAAGGGTTCCAAAAGGGTTCTTCAAAGTGTTCTCCTATGGGGACATCTGAAGAACCCTTTTAGGTTCTACACTGAACCCCAAAATGTAAACGCAACATGTAACAAAAAAATAACAAAAAAAATGAAACAATTTCAAACATTTTACTAAGTTACAGTTCATATAAGGAAATCAGTCAATTTAAATAAATTAATTCGGCCCTAATCTATGGATTTCACATAACTGGGAATACAGATATGCATCTGTTGGTCACAGATACCTTTAAAGAAAGTATGGGCGTAGATCAGAATATCAGTCAGTATCTGGTTGGCTTATGCAGCGCGACACATCTCCTTCACATAGGAGATGTGTCAGGCTGTTGATTGTGGCCTGGGGAATGTTGTCCCACTCCTCTTCAATGGCTGTGTGAAGTTGCTGGATATTTGCGGGAACTGGAACACGCTTTCATACTCGTCTATCCAGAGCATCCCAAACATGCTCAATAGGTGACATGTCTGGTGAGTATGCAAGCCATGGAATATCTGGGATATTTTCAGCTCCCAGGAATTGTGTACAGATCCTTGTGACATGGGGCTGTGCATTATCATGCTGAAACATGAGGTAATGGCGGTGGATTAATGATACGACAATGGACCTCAGGATCTCATCACGGTATCTCTGTGCATTTAAATTGACATCAATAAAAACAATTCTGTTCGTTGTCCATAGCTTATGCCTGCCCATACCATAACCCCACCGCCACCATGGGGAACTCTGTTCACAACGTTGATATCAGCAAATCGCTCGCCCACGCGACACCATACTCCTGGTCTGCGGTTGTGAGGCCGTTTGGACGTACTGACAAATTCTCCCACATTTTTTAGAGGTGGCTTATGGTAAAGAAATTAACCTTCAATTCTCTGGCAAGAACTCTGGTGGACATTCCTGCAGTCACCATGCCTATTGCACACTCCCTCAAAACTTCTGTGGCATTGTGTTGTGTGACAAAACTGCACATTTTAGAGTGGCCTTTTATTGTCCCCAGCACAAGGTGCACCTGTGTAATAATCATGCCGTTTAATCACCTTCTTGATATGCCACACCTGTCCAGGTGGAAGGATTATCTTGGCAAAGGAGAAATGATCACTAACAGGGATGTAAACAAATTTGTGCACAAAATGTGAGAGAAATAAGCGTTTTGTGCATATGGAACATTTTGGGGATCTTTTATTTCAGCTCACTATGTTGTGTTTATATTTTTGTTCAGTATAGATAGCACCTTTTTTTCTAAGTGTAGGGACATCGCTGACAACTGATTCAAATTAACTTGTCACAGAAGTCAGTGTGCTTATGTATGGCAATATATTGTCTACAGTAGCCACCTGTTAAACGACTGTGCCTGGGAGGGAAAGCAGTCCTAAATTTGCCATTTTCAGAATAGCCAATTGACGCCCTAAATCTCCACCCCTACTGAGGAAGGTTAAGACTATTTAAACTTGTCAACGTTGGCCCAGTATACAGGTTAGAATAGGAACACACTTCTCTACGTTGATTATTGACTGGAACTTTGTCTCGGCAAGAACAATTTAAATTGGATATCCATACCTTTTTTTCAACAGATTGGCTATTTGAAATTCACCTATTAACTGTACTTCCAATGATACAGCTGTTTCATAATTCATACGGCAAAATCAAAAAGACAAGCCGTCATTAACACCTTTACCTTGTATAATGGGAAAAATGATTTGTTAGAGGTCTGAAAATAGGTCCTCTTTTTCCTACCTATAATTATATCTTTAAAACATATTCAGTTCAGGTATGGTTTCAAAATGTCTCCTAACAAGGCCTGCTGAAACCCAAAGGGAGGAGGCAGAATCCTTCATTACACTGGTGCATACATTACTATATGTCAACCCACATGCTTCCAATATTACTATATGCCAACCCACATGCTTCCAATATTACTATATGTCAACCCACATGCTTCCAATATTACTATATATCAACCCACATGCTTCTAGTATTCCTATATATCAACCCACATGCTTCTAGTATTCCTATATATCAACCCACATGCTTCCAATATTACTATATATCAACCCACATGCTTCTAGTATTCCTATATATCAACCCACATGCTTCCAATATTACTATATGTCAACCCACATGCTTCCAATATTACTATATGTCAACCCACATGCTTCCAATATTACTATATATCAACCCACATGCTTCCAGTATTACAATATGTCAACCCACGTGGTTCCAATATTACTATATATCAACCCACATGCTTCCAATATTACTATATGTGTCACGATCGTATGGCGGATTGTCGGACCAAAATGCAGCAGTTGGAAAATAAGCCATCTTCTTTTATTTTAACACGAAGATGAACACGACACAAAAACACTTTAACAAAACAACAAAACAACAAAACGACCGTGAAGCTACAAACGTTGTGCACAAACATACAGGCTACTAACGTTCTTACATAGACAACGCTAGACACATGTATTCAACACAAACCCATATACTATACCCAACAACCCCTTTACCATAAAAAACACCCAAAACCAACAAAACACAAACATTCCCCATGTCACACCCTGACCTAACTAAAATAATAAAGAAAACAAAGAATACTAAGGCCAGGGCGTGACATAACCCCCCCCTTAAGGTGCGAACTCCGGGCGCACCATTACACAGTCTAGGGGAGGGTCTGGGTGGGCTTCCATCCATGGTGGCGGCTCCGGCTCTGGTCGTGGTCCCCACGTCACCACAGTCCCTAACCGCCTCCTTAGCTTCCTCCAGATGACCCCCCTCCACATTAACCACACTGCATTAAGGGGCAGTTCCGGACTAAGGGGCAGTACCAGGGTAAGGGGCAGCACCAGGGTAAGGGGCAGCACCAGGGTAAGGGGCAGTACCAGGGTAAGGGGCAGCACCAGGGTAAGGGGCAGCACCAGGGTAAGGGGCAGCACCAGGGTAAGGGGCAGCACCAGGGTAAGGGGCAGCACCAGGGTAAGGGGCAGCTCCGGACTGAGGAATGGCAGCTCCGGACTGAGGAATGGCAGCTCCGGACTGAGGGACTGCAGCTCCGGACTGAGGGACGGCCCATGGCTGGCTGACGGATCTGGCTGCTCATGGCTGGCTGACGGATCTGGCTGCTCATGGCTAGCTGACGGATCTGGCTGCTCATGGCTAGCTGACGGATCTGGCTGCTCATGGCTAGCTGACGGATCTGGCTGCTCATGGCTAGCTGACGGATCTGGCTGCTCATGGCTGGCTGACGGATCTGGCTGCTCATGGCTGGCTGACGGATCTGGCTGCTCATGGCTGGCTGACGGATCTGGCTGCTCATGGCTGGCTGACGGATCTGGCTGCTCATGGCTGGCTGACGGATCTGGCTGCTCATGGCTAGCTGACGGATCTGGCTGCTCATGGCTAGCTGACGGATCTGGCTGCTCATGGCTAGCTGACGGATCTGGCTGCTCATGGCTAGCTGACGGATCTGGCTGCTCATGGCTAGCTGACGGATCTGGCTGCTCATGGCTAGCTGACGGATCTGGCTACTCATGGCTAGCTGACGGATCTGGCTGCTCATGGCTAGCTGACGGATCTGGCTGCTCATGGCTAGCTGACGGATCTGGCTGCTCATGGCTAGCTGACGGATCTGGCTGCTCATGGCTAGCTGACGGATCTGGCTGCTCATGGCTGGCTGACGGATCTGGCTGCTCATGGCTAGCTGACGGATCTGGCTGCTCATGGCTAGCTGACGGATCTGGCTGCTCATGGCTAGCTGACGGATCTGGCTGCTCATGGCTGGCTGACGGATCTGGCTGCTCATGGCTGGCTGACGGATCTGGCTGCTCATGGCTGGCTGACGGATCTGGCTGCTCATGTCTGGCTGACTGATCTGGCTGCTCCTGTCTGATTGGCGGCTCTGGCAGATCCTGTCTGGTTGGCGGCTCTGGCAGATCCTGTCTGGTTGGCGGCTCTGGCAGATCCTGTCTGGTTGGCGGCTCTGGCAGATCCTGTCTGGTTGGCGGCTCTGGCAGATCCTGTCTGACGGACGGCTCTAGCGGCTCCTGTCTGGCTGGCGGCTCTAGCGGCTCCTGTCTGGCGGACGGCTCAGTAGGCTCATGGCAGACGGGCGGCTTTGCAGGCTCATGGCAGACGGGCGGCTTTGCAGGCTCATTGCAGACGGATGGCTCAGATGGCGCTGGGGAGACGGATGGCTCAGATGGCGCTGGGGAGACGGATGGCTCAGATGGCGCTGGGGAGACGGATGGCTCAGATGGCGCTTGGCAGACGGGCAGTTCAGTCATCGCTGTGCAGACGGCAGACTCCTGCCGGCTGAGGCGCACTGTAGGCCTGGTGCGTGGTGCCGGGACTGGTGGCACCGGGCTGGGGACACGCATCTCAGGGCTAGTGCGGGGAGCAGCAACAGGACGCACAGGACTCTGGGGACACACAGGAGGCTTGATGCGTGGTTTAGGCACTGGTGGTAAAGGGCAGGAGACACGCACCATATAGCTAGTGCGTGGAGGAGGCACTGGTGGTACTGGGTTGGGGCGGGGAGGTGGCGCCGGAAATACCGGACCGTGCAGGCGTACTGGCTCCCTTGAACGCCGAGCCTGCCCAACCTTACCTGGTTGTATGCTCCCCGTCGCCTGACCAGTGCGGGGAGGTGGAATAACCCGCACCGGCCTATGTAGGCGAACCGGGGACACCATGCGTAAGGCTGGTGCCATGTACGCCGGCCCGAGGAGACGCACTGGTGACCAGATGCGTTGGGCCGGCTTCATGACATATGGCTCAACGCTCAGTCTAGCCCGGCCGATACGTGGAGCTGAAATGTACCGAACCGGGCTATGCACGCGTACAGGAGACACCGTGCGCTCTACTGCGTAACACGGTGTCTGCCCGTACTCTCGCTCTCCACGGTAAGTACAGGGAGTAGGCGCAGGTTTCCTACCTGACTTCGCCACACTCCCTTTAAGGCCCCCCCCAAGAAATTTTTGGGTTGTACTCACGGGTTTCCAGCCTTGTCTCCGTGCTGCCTCCTCATATCGCCTCCTCTCGGCTTTAGCTGCCTCCAGCTCTTCACGAGGAAGGCGATATTCTCCCGGTTGAGCCCACGGCCCCTTACCATCCAGTATCTCCTCCCATGTCCATGAATCCTGTGTAGGTAGGTCCTGTTGCCGCTTTCCATGCCGCTTGGTCCTATAATGGTGGGTAATTCTGTCACGATCGTATGGCGGATTGTCGGACCAAAATGCAGCAGTTGGAAAATAAGCCATCTTCTTTTATTTTAACACGAAGATGAACACGACACAAAAACACTTTAACAAAACAACAAAACAACAAAACGACCGTGAAGCTACAAACGTTGTGCACAAACATACAGGCTACTAACGTTCTTACATAGACAACGCTAGACACATGTATTCAACACAAACCCATATACTATACCCAACAACCCCTTTACCATAAAAAACACCCAAAACCAACAAAACACAAACATTCCCCATGTCACACCCTGACCTAACTAAAATAATAAAGAAAACAAAGAATACTAAGGCCAGGGCGTGACAATATGTCAAACCACATGCTTCCAATATTACTATATGTCAAACCACATGCTTCCAATATTACTATATATCAACCCACATGCTTCCAATATTACTATATATCAAACCACATGCTTCCAATATTACTATATATCAACCCACATGCTTCCAATATTACTATATGTCAAAACACAAGCTTCCAATATTACTATATGTCAAACCACATGCTTCCAATATTACTATATATCAACCCACATGCTTCCAATATTACTATATGTCAAACCACATGCTTCCAATATTACTATATATCAACCCACATGCTTCCAATATTAATATATGTCAACCCACATGCTTCCAATATTACTACATGTCAACCCACATGCTTCCAATATTACTATATATCAACCCACATAGTTCCAGTATTACTATATATCAACCCACATGCTTCCAATATTACTATATATCAACCCACATGCTTCCAATATTACTATATATCAACCCACATGCTTCCAATATTACTATGTATCAACCCACATGCTTCCAGTATTACTATATATCAACCCACATGCTTACAATATTACTATATATCAACCCACATGCTTACAATATTACTATATATCAACCCTCATGCTTCCAGTATTACTATATATCAACCCACATGCTTCCAATATTACTATATATCAACCCACATGCTTACAATATTACTATATATCAACCCTCATGCTTCCAGTATTACTATATATCAACCCACATGATTACAATATTACTATATATCAACCCACATGCTTCCAATATTACTATATATCAACCCACATGATTCCAATATTACTATATATCAACCCACATGCTTCCAGTATTACTATATATCAACCCACATGCTTCCAATCGTACTATATATCAACCCACATGCTTCCAATATTACTATATATCAACCCACATGCTTCCAATATTAATATATATCAACCCACATGCTTCCAATATTACTATATATCAACCCACATGCTTCCAAAATTACTATATATCAACCCACATGCTTCCAATATTACTATATATCAACCCACATGCTTCCAATATTACTATATGTCAACCCACATGCTTCCAATATTACTATATATCAACCCACATGCTTCCAATATTACTATATGTCAACCCACATGCTTCCAATATTACTATATGTCAACCCACATGCTTCCAATATTAATATATGTCAACCCACATGCTTCCAATATTACTATATGTCAAACCACATGCTTCTAGTATTACTATATATCAACCCACATGCTTCCAATAGTACTATATATCAACCCACATGCTTCCAATATTACTATATATCAACCCACATGCTTCCAATATTACTATATGTCAACCCACATGCTTCCAATATTACTATATGTCAACCCACATGCTTCCAATATTACTATATGTCAACCCACATGCTTCCAATATTACTATATGTCAACCCACATGCTTCCAATATTACTATATGTCAAACCATATGCTTCTAGTATTACTATATATCAACCCACATGCTTCCAATATTACTACATGTCAACCCACATGCTTCCAATATTACTATATATCAACCCACATGCTTCCAATATTACTATATATCAACCCACAGGCTTCCAATATTACTATATATCAACCCACATGCTTCCAATATTACTATATGTCAACCCACATGCTTCCAATATTACTATATGTCAACCCACATGCTTCCAATATTAATATATGTCAACCCACATGCTTCCAATATTACTATATATCAACCCACATGCTTCCAATATTACTATATGTCAACCCACATGCTTCCAATATTACTATATGTCAACCCACATGCTTCCAATATTACTATATGTCAACCCACATGCTTCCAATATTACTATATGTCAACCCACATGCTTCCAATATTAATATATGTCAACCCACATGCTTCCAATATTACTATATGTCAAACCATATGCTTCTAGTATTACTATATATCAACCCACATGCTTCCAATATTACTACATGTCAACCCACATGCTTCTAGAATTACTATATATCAACCCACATGCTTCCAATATTACTATATATCAACCCACAGGCTTCCAATATTACTATATATCAACCCACATGCTTCCAATATTACTATATATCAACCCACATGCTTCCAATATTACTATATATCAACCCACATGCTTCCAATATTACTATATATCAACCCACATGCTTCCAATATTACTATATGCCAAACCACATGCTTCCAATATTACTATATGTCAAACCACATGCTTCCAATATTACTATATATCAACCCACATGCTTCCAATATTACTATATATCAAACCACATGCTTCCAATATTACTATATATCAACCCACATGCTTCCAGTATTACTATATATCAACCCACATGCTTCCAATATTACTATATGTCAACCCACAAGCTTCCAATATTACTATATGTCAAACCACATGCTTACAATATTACTATATATCAACCGACATGCTTCCAATATTAATATATGTCAACCCACATGCTTACAATATTACTATATGTCAACCCACATGCTTCCAATATTACTATATATCAACCCACATGCTTCCAATATTACTATATATCAACCCACATGCTTACAATATTACTATATATCAACCCACATGCTTCCAATATTACTATATATCAACCCACATGCTTCCAATATTACTATATATCAACCCACATGCTTCTAGTATTACTATATATCAACCCACATGCTTCCAATATTACTATATATCAACCCACATAGTTCCAGTAT
>NC_074699.1:27574172-27604172 GCF_029448725.1 Salvelinus fontinalis
CCTGGTCTTAAAATAGCAGTTTATCATGAAATAAAATTGCATGCAAATACAATTGGATGCAATTCATTGTTTGATTAGTTCAACCCTAAAAATAACAATTACTCTTTGAACTGAAAGGAAGTCAAACAGCAAATGATCTGTATGGCAATTACACCGATTTGACAGTGATATTATTATTATTAGTAGTAGTAGTAGTAGCAGTAGTAGTAGTATTGGTAGTAGTAGTAGTAGTATTGGTAGTAGTAGTAGTAGCAGTAGTAGTAGTGGTAGTAGTAGTAGAAGTATTAGCCATGTCCAGTCTTTCATTTACAGACAACTAACCTGCTAATATGTTCACTGTATAGGCCTATGACTTTCAAGAACATATTGATTTTCTCCTCATAAGGTCAGGCTTTATGGAAGACTAGTTACAAAGTGTACTGAAAACAGTTGTTCCTCTTTACCGCAGTTCACTCAAATAGGAAAGCGTGTGGTCGACAGATATTTCATGGCTGCTGAGTCTTTGGCTTGTTACCTGACACTGCTAAGTGTAACACTCCTACCCTTGTTCCAAATGTTTCATTTCATACACTACTTTAGCTACTTCTCTCTCTCTCTCTGTGGAAATAAGTAAACAGTGCCATGTCCATACCACAATGGGGGGAGAAAAACATCTCATGCTATCTGAACACATTAGTGCATTAAATACAAGTACACAGCATAACTCACAATTAAAATGTAATTACTCACAATTAAAACTGTCATTAATGCAAAACAACAAATATCTGTAGCCCACTGTAAGGGGATAGTTAATAGGAACTGGAATTAATGCTTTAATATTTACTACAATGCTCAGTGAGGAATTTTACCAATTATAAATTATATTAATGAAAAGACCACAAAAACATATACTAATTGTCATTAGCAATAATGATTGGATATCTGTGGTAATTGTAGGATGTGTAAATACGTCAGTACTGAAACAACACCTCACGAAGTCGAAGCACTAACAAAATGGCCTCTGAGTGGAAAGTGTGTATTGTGTGTAAGGTGTGTGTGTGAGAAAGGTGTGCTGCTAAAAAGAGTGTGTGTAGGGCACGGCAGTGAGTGGAGAATGCTGCCTCCACTTGGCCATTTGTGAAACAGGGTAGCTCTGCTCGGTGGAAACACAACAGCACCATGCCCCTACATGAAATCAGAGACAAAAGACAGACATGTTTAGTAGTATAGGGACCATTATACCTGAGGTAATGCATTTTATGTGTTCCCTTTGAGGTTAATAGGTATCTACTTAGTAAGGTGTCATAAGCCAAATGCCTAGTATGTACTACCTGGAGAATGTAGCCTAGTAAACGGAAGAATTGAAAGTCTTCTGGTATTCAGCAAGACTGTGGTGAGTGGCACCTTGTTTTCAGGTGGGAAAATTCCAGAAGCTCTTTAGACAATGGTGTGATGAGGAAGTCTCTTTTGTGAGGAACACACTGCATTGCTACACTGGTAGACCTGTTAATCATTCTGACTTCTTTGAATGAGTACTATTTCATTCTTCTCAGAAGTTCAAGAAACAATATCCTGTAATCGCAGAACCGTTGGTTCTTCACTGGGCTTTCTAATAAATATCACTCCATCATTATATTTCTCTATTTCCTCAGTACTTCTATCCTTCACCTCCTTCATTCATTCCCGTTCCGCAGACAAGGTTTGCCACTCAAACAGTTCAATCCCTGCTAATGTCTACATCAGAATCACATTCAAGTAATACCTTTTTATTTCAAAAGTGACATTTAAATGGGGACGATGCATGAGTATCAGGCTGCTTTGTATCTAGCAGTCCATCTGCTGTCAGAATATGGAGCATGTCGAGGAAGCCATCAAGTTCATTTTTTCGATGTGACGTCCATGATTCTTCCATACCGCTCCTTGTCATTTATCCTAAGCAGCTTGGGGAATTTCACAAATAACTTGTGTCACAAAAAAGTTGAATAATCAGAAACATTAACTCTGATGGCAGTGGAGAGATTTAAAACGAGACGTCACTAAATTAGTTACCACGCAGGAATTTCCACTAAGTGCATTTCCATGGCTTATTCTTAGTGGTGAATAACAGACTCTTTTTTACAGTCTAATTTGAACAGGCCTAAACCTTCCAGCACTTTACACATTTCTTTCACAGAGAGAGAAATGGCTAATGTTGCCATTTAGAGGACAATGGTCCCTGAATGGCAGAATGACATCATGGAACAGGTGGTGACTGAAGACTCACACTGTCACAAGCGCAATGTCAGCGTGAGTTTAAAGACGGGACGAGAAAGAGGGAGCGAGAGAGAGGCGCATGCTGTTTGCAACACACTCAGCTTATTTAAAACAATTCATTCCGTCTCCTGGAAAAGCTGGACTCTTGACGCCTCATTGAACAAATGTACCTCAGCTACTTCATCCACAGCTTCCAAACACTCCATCACGGGAAAGAGACGCCGCTGCATTGCGACGCTGTGAGGAAATGAAGTCAGAAGGAAAACTTCTCGCCATAAGTCTTGATCAGATGCGAGTGATTGTTCAAGCATCGTTATCCAGGCCCGGCCTTTATAGGGAAACACTCTGCCTTCATATGGGCTGCATTATAAGCATCTCTACCCTGTGGGAGAGGACAGTGAAGCCCACAGTACAGTCATCACTGTACTGCAGCCCAGCTAGGTGATAAACATCTACTAGCAATACACATCTGTGTCCGCCATCATCACTATGCGGAGCAGGGAAATAGGGTACCTTCAACAACTTCATAGAATATTGAATAACAATCTATTGCATAACATACAGCCTGGCAATTAGAGAAAATCTATACTAGTTCTTTTCTGCCGATTGTTTCATGGAACTGTCATAGAAATTCAATGTGAATCATTAAAAAGAGATACACATTCTCTCTCTATAACATCTAAGTGCATCTGTCCCCATGCATGTTCACCAGAACATGTGGACCTCAACACATCACCAAACCCCTAGCCATACACACATATAAAAATCCATTATCAACCGCTATCCAAATCTCATATCTGCAGTCATACACAGCGGTAGGCAGTCAGTCTACTAGGCACGAGGTGCGAGGCAGAGCCCCAGCTGCCCAGTATGATATGAGCTGGCTATAGCTAGCTATGTAGTGAAGAGGCCATGACGGAGGACAGGGGTGGGACCACTGCAGAGCCACAGCCATCGTATAACACCGTACAGCCCAGCTCCAGTCCTGTAACACACAGCCCTGACGAGCCTCCAGACAGCCCCTCACCAGCCTCCCCTGGCCTCCTTCACTTTCCCCTCCAAATAACCTTGTCCCTCACACAAGGGCACGCTAAAATTCAGTTTCCATTTTCACAACAATACAGTGTTGATTGGCTGTCAGCAAGGAGGTCGACTCGTGACATGTCTGATGCGTGAATGTGTGTTCTGAATTGATTTGGGGAAAACCCACACCCCTATATGTTGGCTTTTAAATTAGGCTTTAAGACTTGTCTCTATCGGCTGGCCTACCATTATGGCCTTCCTCCTAGACTTTGATTGTTGCTTTCATGATATGGTGAGATATAATTATTTTGTTTTTCTATTTTCTATTTTATTTTATGCACTTTGAGATTATTCTCGTGTAATGAAAAGTGCTTTACAAATGTAATATATTAATATTATTATAATTTGTCTCTCCACAATAGTATTTAGACAGTGAATCTACAGGGTTGCATCATTTACTGTGTTTTTAGTATCCATACTTATTGTATGCAGAATAATTCATGGTTTAAAAACAAATCCCCTTCACTCCAGCCCCAATACACATTCCAGCCTCCAGTTCAACTCATGGTTCTGTCTTTGAGTGGGCTTGTGCCCTAAACAGATGGAGTCGGGAGGGGGGGGGTTGTATGGAAGGAGGGAAGGAGCGGGGTAAGGAGAAGGAGGAGGGAGAGGCACCACATACAGGGTGTTTACAGAGCGCTCCATGCTCACCACACGTGATTACAGTGTGATGTTTAACACAGCCAATTAAGACTTTTATGGATCTCTGTGTTTTACTCTGTAGGAGAGTTGGCACACTAGCCCTATAGTGCCTCAGTGTTTGTGGGTTTAGTGCAAAACACAAGGCTCTCACTGTAAACTCCCCCAACTAGAGGATCATAACCACATTCCAAACCTAGGCCTACATGTGCTGCACAGAGCTCTCCAATGCTGAACTAAAACCACCTTGAGCTTGGCTAATGCAGCAGATACTAGTCTACAGGTGGGCACAGCTGCTAGACAATAATGTGTGAGTTGTTGCCAAAAGTACAATGGATAGGATACAGGTGAGTAAAGTTGGCTTTGTGGACATATGAGTTACTGTGTATGGTAAAATATATTCTACTGTAAGTAGGGATACATTCCACAGTTAGGAATGCACTATGAGAGAGCGGCCTGCTGGGTGATGTAGACGTACAGTATCTACCATGAAGAGGGGAAGGCCAGTGCCTCTCAGCCCTCCAGGGGAGTGTGTGTATGTCGACAGGCAGGCAGGCACACAGCAGAGAGGATCTCTCCTAAGAACACAGGCCTCCAGTCTGCTCCTCTCTAGTGGTGGGCGTAATCTACTCCATGGAGGCCTGGCACACAGAGGACATTAACACATAGCATCACAGGAGGAGCAGGAAACCCCTCTCTGTCACAGTCAGAACCAGCATGATGAGCAGGAAACCCCTCTCTGTCACAGTCAGAACCAGCATGATCTCTCAGTCTGGGGCTGAAGCAGGCAGGCTGGCATCAGCCACCATGTACTCCACTACTAAGGAGAATGGCTGTTAGGGCTGTTGGTTATGGAAAATGATCCCGAGCAGATGCTGAGGTCATTTTACACTAATATTACTATCCTAATATTTTGAACTTTAATTTAGTATTTCATCTTTTGAATTTTACATCGCTTTACAAAATATGTAGTACAGTTAAGCAATGTACACAGAGAATCTGTGGGAATCCTTGATGGAGTCCTATGTATCAGCGATTTAAATACCACCGTAGGTGTGATCAAATGGAAGAAGATTTATGTTTGGGAGATCCAGTGCTTTGGAATATTCCTGCTGACATTTATAAACGACAGCATTTATATGAGCTGAGCCCAGACTGGGGCTTACGGGACTATGTTCTCCTGTTATTTCCACAGTGATAGAGTACAGGCCATGGAGATTACTCCTGCAGATGGCAGGTAAACTCAGTGTGCGTTGTTTGGCTAGGTTGGTCTCTGCCTCTGTGTCTGACTTACAGGGCGAGAGGTAAGGTAGTGTTCCCATTTCCCCTCTCTTCTCCTCTCAATCTGTAGTTTGCTATCAGTCAAGATGGTGGTGGGAGATTACGCCATGGTGTGTCTGTGTGTGTGTGTGTGTGTGTGTGTGTGTGTGTGTGTGTGTGTGTGTGTGTGTGTGTGTGTGTGTGTGTGTGTGTGTGTGTGTGTGTGTGTGTGTGTGTGTGTGTGTGTGTGTGTGTGTGTGTGTGTGTGTGTGTGTGTTTGTGTTTGTGTGTGTTGCTTTGTGTTTAACTGCAGTCTGGATCTGTGTTTTCAGCAGACCCGAGGCGTTTCAGAAACAGATCACAGCACCCAAACACAGCAGTTTCCCTTCCCTTCTCTTCCCTTCTCTCTAAGGAACTAACCTGACAGACCTCTACAGTCAAAAGCCAACTGTCCAAAACAATGCAGATATCAAATCTCTACAAACGACAAAGTGCAGATCAAGATCTGATATAGCTACAACTCACATCCATTGGTAGGAAAACCCTTTGGTTAATAGTTTGCTGGCCCTTTACATACAGAGGCTGGTTAATATTGCAATGTCTGGTTGGAGACTATTCTGAGGAGTTTCAGAGAATCGTGCATCACTTTTGATCTGTAACAAGTGATGAGGTAATTGGATGTAATATGACTGATATTTAGGGTACTAAAAATGTATAATTGGACCATATCCTATTTGAAATGACGAGCAAAGAGTAGTTCTGATGTGAAATGATCAGGAACAAAGAATTTGTGGAATAAGTGGGTTTTTAACAAATGCCCTCTCCTCACACATATTTCATTCCAATGAAAAAGGGAAGGACAGCGCTCATCAACAGTCAAGATGGATGACATGTATCAGCCCCCACCTCTCTAATCTTCATCCCAGGTGCCCAGTGCACGTGTGGAGAAACCATTCCAGCCAAATTAAAACTCTTAATGTTTCCCCTCTTCCTGAATATTTCATCCCACTTTATGAAGCCACTCCGGATGATTTCCCACGTCGTGGCCAAGGGGACGAGTGAAGGACATTCACCCTTTTCCACTCCTCAACAAAGGCTGCAGAAAAAGAAGAAAAACATCTTAACAAACAGAAGTCCATCTCCAGTGGAGAAGACAACAGTGTGGTCTGGTCTGCCAGGGTGCAAAAAGAAATGTACAACCAATCTCAAATGAGACCCACCCCCTGAGCTGAGCCAACAGACAAGGGGAAGCACAGACAGAATTATCATGAAAGCTAACAACCCTCCTCTTCTTTACAAAAAAAACTCCTCACTTTTTTAAAAACTACTTCTTCTCTCTGCTATTTCCACTGTGTTTGGGTCTTTTGGGGCGCGATGAAGAGCGGGGGTCCCTGAATTTTCATATTTGATAAAAGCGAATGGAAATGAGCGTGCGTGTCAGAGGTGCTTGAAGCTCGCCACGCAAAGTCCCTTCAAGTCAACGTCCTGATGGGTTGCCCTGGGGAGACCACTCCCTGATTCCAGGAACTCTCTTTCCTTTATATCCCTTTCTCTCTCCCATTTTACCATCTTTCTCTCTCCCTATCTGTCTCTTTCTTTCTCCACTCACTCTGACATGCCTTGATCTGTCGGACGCTGCAGTTGCAGGGTTGCACGGCCGGGAAGAGGGAGAATAATAAGAAAACAAAATAAGGACGGAGAGGGAGATGGAGGGAGAGTGAAAACACCACTCCAAAGTAACCTTTAAGCAACATGGTCATTAACACCTCCATTAGAAGCCATTCTGTGTCTGCTACTCTATTAGTCACAGAAGCCTCATGCATCTCCCAGGCTGCCTGTGTTTTCCACAAGACAGCGGGGCGTTGGAACAGATCTCTTTGTTTTCTTTCCAACAGCAATCAGTCATCATCATCACCAGCCGTTCGTGAGCCTTTCACGTCAAGATGATCCACATGCATTTAAAGAGCAGGCTGCAGCAAGCTATGATATAATATGTGAGCTCATAATTGCAGAGACAACATCACGAAGGAGAACACATCCATAACCCCAAAACAATCACCTCCATTACCGATGTACAGTATGTAATGCATTATAAATGAACAGCCCCATGGCCTCCGCAGTGGATGCACAACTTCTTTCCTTCCATTTACGTCTGCAAAAACTGTTCTTGTTCCTCTACTGTTCCTCTTCTTCCCTACCTTGACCAGGTGCCAGAAGGCCATAACCCTAGACAATGACCAATACCATCCAACTACACTCTTAGAAAAAAAGGGTTCCAAAAGGGTTCTTCAAAGTGTTCTCCTATGGGGACATCTGAAGAACCCTTTTAGGTTCTACACTGAACCCCAAAATGTAAACGCAACATGTAACAAAAAAATAACAAAAAAAATGAAACAATTTCAAACATTTTACTAAGTTACAGTTCATATAAGGAAATCAGTCAATTTAAATAAATTAATTCGGCCCTAATCTATGGATTTCACATAACTGGGAATACAGATATGCATCTGTTGGTCACAGATACCTTTAAAGAAAGTATGGGCGTAGATCAGAATATCAGTCAGTATCTGGTTGGCTTATGCAGCGCGACACATCTCCTTCACATAGGAGATGTGTCAGGCTGTTGATTGTGGCCTGGGGAATGTTGTCCCACTCCTCTTCAATGGCTGTGTGAAGTTGCTGGATATTTGCGGGAACTGGAACACGCTTTCATACTCGTCTATCCAGAGCATCCCAAACATGCTCAATAGGTGACATGTCTGGTGAGTATGCAAGCCATGGAATATCTGGGATATTTTCAGCTCCCAGGAATTGTGTACAGATCCTTGTGACATGGGGCTGTGCATTATCATGCTGAAACATGAGGTAATGGCGGTGGATTAATGATACGACAATGGACCTCAGGATCTCATCACGGTATCTCTGTGCATTTAAATTGACATCAATAAAAACAATTCTGTTCGTTGTCCATAGCTTATGCCTGCCCATACCATAACCCCACCGCCACCATGGGGAACTCTGTTCACAACGTTGATATCAGCAAATCGCTCGCCCACGCGACACCATACTCCTGGTCTGCGGTTGTGAGGCCGTTTGGACGTACTGACAAATTCTCCCACATTTTTTAGAGGTGGCTTATGGTAAAGAAATTAACCTTCAATTCTCTGGCAAGAACTCTGGTGGACATTCCTGCAGTCACCATGCCTATTGCACACTCCCTCAAAACTTCTGTGGCATTGTGTTGTGTGACAAAACTGCACATTTTAGAGTGGCCTTTTATTGTCCCCAGCACAAGGTGCACCTGTGTAATAATCATGCCGTTTAATCACCTTCTTGATATGCCACACCTGTCCAGGTGGAAGGATTATCTTGGCAAAGGAGAAATGATCACTAACAGGGATGTAAACAAATTTGTGCACAAAATGTGAGAGAAATAAGCGTTTTGTGCATATGGAACATTTTGGGGATCTTTTATTTCAGCTCACTATGTTGTGTTTATATTTTTGTTCAGTATAGATAGCACCTTTTTTTCTAAGTGTAGGGACATCGCTGACAACTGATTCAAATTAACTTGTCACAGAAGTCAGTGTGCTTATGTATGGCAATATATTGTCTACAGTAGCCACCTGTTAAACGACTGTGCCTGGGAGGGAAAGCAGTCCTAAATTTGCCATTTTCAGAATAGCCAATTGACGCCCTAAATCTCCACCCCTACTGAGGAAGGTTAAGACTATTTAAACTTGTCAACGTTGGCCCAGTATACAGGTTAGAATAGGAACACACTTCTCTACGTTGATTATTGACTGGAACTTTGTCTCGGCAAGAACAATTTAAATTGGATATCCATACCTTTTTTTCAACAGATTGGCTATTTGAAATTCACCTATTAACTGTACTTCCAATGATACAGCTGTTTCATAATTCATACGGCAAAATCAAAAAGACAAGCCGTCATTAACACCTTTACCTTGTATAATGGGAAAAATGATTTGTTAGAGGTCTGAAAATAGGTCCTCTTTTTCCTACCTATAATTATATCTTTAAAACATATTCAGTTCAGGTATGGTTTCAAAATGTCTCCTAACAAGGCCTGCTGAAACCCAAAGGGAGGAGGCAGAATCCTTCATTACACTGGTGCATACATTACTATATGTCAACCCACATGCTTCCAATATTACTATATGCCAACCCACATGCTTCCAATATTACTATATGTCAACCCACATGCTTCCAATATTACTATATATCAACCCACATGCTTCTAGTATTCCTATATATCAACCCACATGCTTCTAGTATTCCTATATATCAACCCACATGCTTCCAATATTACTATATATCAACCCACATGCTTCTAGTATTCCTATATATCAACCCACATGCTTCCAATATTACTATATGTCAACCCACATGCTTCCAATATTACTATATGTCAACCCACATGCTTCCAATATTACTATATATCAACCCACATGCTTCCAGTATTACAATATGTCAACCCACGTGGTTCCAATATTACTATATATCAACCCACATGCTTCCAATATTACTATATGTGTCACGATCGTATGGCGGATTGTCGGACCAAAATGCAGCAGTTGGAAAATAAGCCATCTTCTTTTATTTTAACACGAAGATGAACACGACACAAAAACACTTTAACAAAACAACAAAACAACAAAACGACCGTGAAGCTACAAACGTTGTGCACAAACATACAGGCTACTAACGTTCTTACATAGACAACGCTAGACACATGTATTCAACACAAACCCATATACTATACCCAACAACCCCTTTACCATAAAAAACACCCAAAACCAACAAAACACAAACATTCCCCATGTCACACCCTGACCTAACTAAAATAATAAAGAAAACAAAGAATACTAAGGCCAGGGCGTGACATAACCCCCCCCTTAAGGTGCGAACTCCGGGCGCACCATTACACAGTCTAGGGGAGGGTCTGGGTGGGCTTCCATCCATGGTGGCGGCTCCGGCTCTGGTCGTGGTCCCCACGTCACCACAGTCCCTAACCGCCTCCTTAGCTTCCTCCAGATGACCCCCCTCCACATTAACCACACTGCATTAAGGGGCAGTTCCGGACTAAGGGGCAGTACCAGGGTAAGGGGCAGCACCAGGGTAAGGGGCAGCACCAGGGTAAGGGGCAGTACCAGGGTAAGGGGCAGCACCAGGGTAAGGGGCAGCACCAGGGTAAGGGGCAGCACCAGGGTAAGGGGCAGCACCAGGGTAAGGGGCAGCACCAGGGTAAGGGGCAGCTCCGGACTGAGGAATGGCAGCTCCGGACTGAGGAATGGCAGCTCCGGACTGAGGGACTGCAGCTCCGGACTGAGGGACGGCCCATGGCTGGCTGACGGATCTGGCTGCTCATGGCTGGCTGACGGATCTGGCTGCTCATGGCTAGCTGACGGATCTGGCTGCTCATGGCTAGCTGACGGATCTGGCTGCTCATGGCTAGCTGACGGATCTGGCTGCTCATGGCTAGCTGACGGATCTGGCTGCTCATGGCTGGCTGACGGATCTGGCTGCTCATGGCTGGCTGACGGATCTGGCTGCTCATGGCTGGCTGACGGATCTGGCTGCTCATGGCTGGCTGACGGATCTGGCTGCTCATGGCTGGCTGACGGATCTGGCTGCTCATGGCTAGCTGACGGATCTGGCTGCTCATGGCTAGCTGACGGATCTGGCTGCTCATGGCTAGCTGACGGATCTGGCTGCTCATGGCTAGCTGACGGATCTGGCTGCTCATGGCTAGCTGACGGATCTGGCTGCTCATGGCTAGCTGACGGATCTGGCTACTCATGGCTAGCTGACGGATCTGGCTGCTCATGGCTAGCTGACGGATCTGGCTGCTCATGGCTAGCTGACGGATCTGGCTGCTCATGGCTAGCTGACGGATCTGGCTGCTCATGGCTAGCTGACGGATCTGGCTGCTCATGGCTGGCTGACGGATCTGGCTGCTCATGGCTAGCTGACGGATCTGGCTGCTCATGGCTAGCTGACGGATCTGGCTGCTCATGGCTAGCTGACGGATCTGGCTGCTCATGGCTGGCTGACGGATCTGGCTGCTCATGGCTGGCTGACGGATCTGGCTGCTCATGGCTGGCTGACGGATCTGGCTGCTCATGTCTGGCTGACTGATCTGGCTGCTCCTGTCTGATTGGCGGCTCTGGCAGATCCTGTCTGGTTGGCGGCTCTGGCAGATCCTGTCTGGTTGGCGGCTCTGGCAGATCCTGTCTGGTTGGCGGCTCTGGCAGATCCTGTCTGGTTGGCGGCTCTGGCAGATCCTGTCTGACGGACGGCTCTAGCGGCTCCTGTCTGGCTGGCGGCTCTAGCGGCTCCTGTCTGGCGGACGGCTCAGTAGGCTCATGGCAGACGGGCGGCTTTGCAGGCTCATGGCAGACGGGCGGCTTTGCAGGCTCATTGCAGACGGATGGCTCAGATGGCGCTGGGGAGACGGATGGCTCAGATGGCGCTGGGGAGACGGATGGCTCAGATGGCGCTGGGGAGACGGATGGCTCAGATGGCGCTTGGCAGACGGGCAGTTCAGTCATCGCTGTGCAGACGGCAGACTCCTGCCGGCTGAGGCGCACTGTAGGCCTGGTGCGTGGTGCCGGGACTGGTGGCACCGGGCTGGGGACACGCATCTCAGGGCTAGTGCGGGGAGCAGCAACAGGACGCACAGGACTCTGGGGACACACAGGAGGCTTGATGCGTGGTTTAGGCACTGGTGGTAAAGGGCAGGAGACACGCACCATATAGCTAGTGCGTGGAGGAGGCACTGGTGGTACTGGGTTGGGGCGGGGAGGTGGCGCCGGAAATACCGGACCGTGCAGGCGTACTGGCTCCCTTGAACGCCGAGCCTGCCCAACCTTACCTGGTTGTATGCTCCCCGTCGCCTGACCAGTGCGGGGAGGTGGAATAACCCGCACCGGCCTATGTAGGCGAACCGGGGACACCATGCGTAAGGCTGGTGCCATGTACGCCGGCCCGAGGAGACGCACTGGTGACCAGATGCGTTGGGCCGGCTTCATGACATATGGCTCAACGCTCAGTCTAGCCCGGCCGATACGTGGAGCTGAAATGTACCGAACCGGGCTATGCACGCGTACAGGAGACACCGTGCGCTCTACTGCGTAACACGGTGTCTGCCCGTACTCTCGCTCTCCACGGTAAGTACAGGGAGTAGGCGCAGGTTTCCTACCTGACTTCGCCACACTCCCTTTAAGGCCCCCCCCAAGAAATTTTTGGGTTGTACTCACGGGTTTCCAGCCTTGTCTCCGTGCTGCCTCCTCATATCGCCTCCTCTCGGCTTTAGCTGCCTCCAGCTCTTCACGAGGAAGGCGATATTCTCCCGGTTGAGCCCACGGCCCCTTACCATCCAGTATCTCCTCCCATGTCCATGAATCCTGTGTAGGTAGGTCCTGTTGCCGCTTTCCATGCCGCTTGGTCCTATAATGGTGGGTAATTCTGTCACGATCGTATGGCGGATTGTCGGACCAAAATGCAGCAGTTGGAAAATAAGCCATCTTCTTTTATTTTAACACGAAGATGAACACGACACAAAAACACTTTAACAAAACAACAAAACAACAAAACGACCGTGAAGCTACAAACGTTGTGCACAAACATACAGGCTACTAACGTTCTTACATAGACAACGCTAGACACATGTATTCAACACAAACCCATATACTATACCCAACAACCCCTTTACCATAAAAAACACCCAAAACCAACAAAACACAAACATTCCCCATGTCACACCCTGACCTAACTAAAATAATAAAGAAAACAAAGAATACTAAGGCCAGGGCGTGACAATATGTCAAACCACATGCTTCCAATATTACTATATGTCAAACCACATGCTTCCAATATTACTATATATCAACCCACATGCTTCCAATATTACTATATATCAAACCACATGCTTCCAATATTACTATATATCAACCCACATGCTTCCAATATTACTATATGTCAAAACACAAGCTTCCAATATTACTATATGTCAAACCACATGCTTCCAATATTACTATATATCAACCCACATGCTTCCAATATTACTATATGTCAAACCACATGCTTCCAATATTACTATATATCAACCCACATGCTTCCAATATTAATATATGTCAACCCACATGCTTCCAATATTACTACATGTCAACCCACATGCTTCCAATATTACTATATATCAACCCACATAGTTCCAGTATTACTATATATCAACCCACATGCTTCCAATATTACTATATATCAACCCACATGCTTCCAATATTACTATATATCAACCCACATGCTTCCAATATTACTATGTATCAACCCACATGCTTCCAGTATTACTATATATCAACCCACATGCTTACAATATTACTATATATCAACCCACATGCTTACAATATTACTATATATCAACCCTCATGCTTCCAGTATTACTATATATCAACCCACATGCTTCCAATATTACTATATATCAACCCACATGCTTACAATATTACTATATATCAACCCTCATGCTTCCAGTATTACTATATATCAACCCACATGATTACAATATTACTATATATCAACCCACATGCTTCCAATATTACTATATATCAACCCACATGATTCCAATATTACTATATATCAACCCACATGCTTCCAGTATTACTATATATCAACCCACATGCTTCCAATCGTACTATATATCAACCCACATGCTTCCAATATTACTATATATCAACCCACATGCTTCCAATATTAATATATATCAACCCACATGCTTCCAATATTACTATATATCAACCCACATGCTTCCAAAATTACTATATATCAACCCACATGCTTCCAATATTACTATATATCAACCCACATGCTTCCAATATTACTATATGTCAACCCACATGCTTCCAATATTACTATATATCAACCCACATGCTTCCAATATTACTATATGTCAACCCACATGCTTCCAATATTACTATATGTCAACCCACATGCTTCCAATATTAATATATGTCAACCCACATGCTTCCAATATTACTATATGTCAAACCACATGCTTCTAGTATTACTATATATCAACCCACATGCTTCCAATAGTACTATATATCAACCCACATGCTTCCAATATTACTATATATCAACCCACATGCTTCCAATATTACTATATGTCAACCCACATGCTTCCAATATTACTATATGTCAACCCACATGCTTCCAATATTACTATATGTCAACCCACATGCTTCCAATATTACTATATGTCAACCCACATGCTTCCAATATTACTATATGTCAAACCATATGCTTCTAGTATTACTATATATCAACCCACATGCTTCCAATATTACTACATGTCAACCCACATGCTTCCAATATTACTATATATCAACCCACATGCTTCCAATATTACTATATATCAACCCACAGGCTTCCAATATTACTATATATCAACCCACATGCTTCCAATATTACTATATGTCAACCCACATGCTTCCAATATTACTATATGTCAACCCACATGCTTCCAATATTAATATATGTCAACCCACATGCTTCCAATATTACTATATATCAACCCACATGCTTCCAATATTACTATATGTCAACCCACATGCTTCCAATATTACTATATGTCAACCCACATGCTTCCAATATTACTATATGTCAACCCACATGCTTCCAATATTACTATATGTCAACCCACATGCTTCCAATATTAATATATGTCAACCCACATGCTTCCAATATTACTATATGTCAAACCATATGCTTCTAGTATTACTATATATCAACCCACATGCTTCCAATATTACTACATGTCAACCCACATGCTTCTAGAATTACTATATATCAACCCACATGCTTCCAATATTACTATATATCAACCCACAGGCTTCCAATATTACTATATATCAACCCACATGCTTCCAATATTACTATATATCAACCCACATGCTTCCAATATTACTATATATCAACCCACATGCTTCCAATATTACTATATATCAACCCACATGCTTCCAATATTACTATATGCCAAACCACATGCTTCCAATATTACTATATGTCAAACCACATGCTTCCAATATTACTATATATCAACCCACATGCTTCCAATATTACTATATATCAAACCACATGCTTCCAATATTACTATATATCAACCCACATGCTTCCAGTATTACTATATATCAACCCACATGCTTCCAATATTACTATATGTCAACCCACAAGCTTCCAATATTACTATATGTCAAACCACATGCTTACAATATTACTATATATCAACCGACATGCTTCCAATATTAATATATGTCAACCCACATGCTTACAATATTACTATATGTCAACCCACATGCTTCCAATATTACTATATATCAACCCACATGCTTCCAATATTACTATATATCAACCCACATGCTTACAATATTACTATATATCAACCCACATGCTTCCAATATTACTATATATCAACCCACATGCTTCCAATATTACTATATATCAACCCACATGCTTCTAGTATTACTATATATCAACCCACATGCTTCCAATATTACTATATATCAACCCACATAGTTCCAGTATTACTATATATCAACCCACATGCTTCCAATATTACTATATATCAACCCACATGCTTCCAATATTACTATATATCAACCCACATGCTTACAATATTACTATATATCAACCCACATGCTTACAATATTACTATATATCAACCCACATGCTTACAATATTACTATATATCAACCCACATAGTTCCAATATTACTATATATCAACCCACATGATTACAATATTACTATATATCAACCCACATGCTTCCAATATTACTATATGTCAACCCACATGCTTCCAATATTACTGTATGTCAACCCACATGCTTCCAATATTACTGTATGTCAACCCACATGCTTCCAATATTACTATATATCAACCCACATAGTTCCAATATTACTATATATCAACCCACATGCTTCCAATATTACTATTTATCAACCCACATAGTTCCAATATTACTATATATCAACCCACATGCTTCCAATATTACTATTTATCAACCCACATGGTTCCAATATTACTGTATGTCAACCCACATGCTTCCAATATTACTATATATCAACCCACATAGTTCCAATATTACTATATATCAACCCACATGCTTACAATATTACTATATATCAACCCACATGCTTACAATATTACTATATATCAACCCACATGCTTCCAATATTACTATATATCAACCCACATGCTTCCAATATTACTATATATCAACCCACATAGTTCCAGTATTACTATATATCAACCCACATGCTTCCAATATTACTATATGTCAACCCACATGCTTACAATATTACTATATATCAAACCACATGCTTCCAATATTACTATATATCAACCCACATGCTTCCAATATTACTATATATCAACCCACATGCTTCCAAAATTACTATATATCAACCCACATGCTTCCAATATTACTATATATCAACCCACATGCTTCCAATATTACTATATATCAACCCACATGCTTCCAATATTACTATATATCAACCCACATGCTTCCAAAATTACTATATATCAACCCACATGCTTCCAATATTACTATATATCAACCCACATGCTTCCAGTATTACTATATATCAACCCACATGCTTCCAATCGTACTATATATCAACCCACATGCTTCCAATATTACTATATATCAACCCACATGCTTCCAATATTACTATATGTCAACCCACATGCTTCCAATATTACTATATGTCAACCCACATGCTTCCAATATTAATATATGTCAACCCACATGCTTCCAATATTAATATATGTCAACCCACATGCTTCCAATATTAATATATGTCAACCCACATGCTTCCAATATTACTATATGTCAAACCACATGCTTCTAGTATTACTATATATCAACCCACATGCTTCCAATCGTACTATATATCAACCCACATGCTTCCAATATTACTATATATCAACCCACATGCTTCCAATATTACTATATGTCAACCCACATGCTTCCAATATTACTATATGTCAACCCACATGCTTCCAATATTACTATATGTCAACCCACATGCTTCCAATATTACTATATGTCAACCCACATGCTTCCAATATTAATATATGTCAACCCACATGCTTCCAATATTACTATATGTCAAACCATATGCTTCTAGTATTACTATATATCAACCCACATGCTTCCAATATTACTACATGTCAACCCACATGCTTCTAGAATTACTATATATCAACCCACATGCTTCCAATATTACTATATATCAACCCACAGGCTTCCAATATTACTATATATCAACCCACATGCTTCCAGTATTACTATATATCAACCCACATGCTTACAATATTACTATATATCAACCCACATGATTCCAATATTACTATATATCAACCCACATGCTTCCAATATTACTATATGTCAACCCACATGCTTCCAATATTACTATATATCAACCCACATGCTTACAATATTACTATATATCAACCCACATGCTTCCAATATTACTATATATCAACCCACATGCTTCCAGTATTACTATATATCAACCCACATGCTTCCAATATTACTATATATCAACCCACATGCTTCCAATATTACTATATATCAACCCACATGCTTCCAATATTACTATATATCAACCCACATGCTTCCAATATTACTATATATCAACCCACATGCTTCCAATATTACTATATATCAACCCACATGCTTCCAATATTACTGTATGTCAACCCACATGCTCTGGGAACAGTGAGTAGTGGTGGGCCTGTTGTAGAGACAGACAGACAGTGTGCTCTGGGAACAGTGAGTCGTTGTGGGCCTGTTGTAGAGACAGACAGACAGTGTGCTCTGGAAACAGTGAGTCGTGGTAGGCCTGTTGTAGAGACAGACAGACAGACAGACAGACAGACAGACAGACAGACAGACAGACAAAACAGACAGACAGACAGACAGACAGACAGACAGACGGACAGTGTGCTCTGGGAATAGTGAGTAGTGGTGGGCCTGTTGTAGAGATAGACAGACAGTATGCTCTGGGAACAGTGAGTCGAGGTAGGCCTGTTGTAGAGACAGACAGACAGACAGACAGACAGACAGACAGACAGACAGACAGACAGTGTGCTCTGGGAACAGTGAGTCGTGGTGGGCCTGTTGTAGAGACAGACAGACGGTGGCTCTGGGAACAGTGAGTCGTGGTGGGCCTGTTGTAGAGACAGACAGACAGTGTGCTCTGGGAACAGTGAGTAGTGGTGGGTCTGTTGTAGAGACAGACAGTGTGCTCTGGGAACAGTGAGTAGTGGTGGGCCTGTTGTAGAGACAGACACACAGTGTGCTCTGGGAACAGTGAGTAGTGGTGGGCCTGTTGTAGAGACAGACACACAGTGTGCTCTGGGAACAGTGAGTAGTGGTGGGCCTGTTATAGAGACAGACACAGTGTGCTCTGGGAACAGTGAGTAGTGGTGGGCCTGTTGTAGAGACAGACAGACAGTGTGCTCTGGGAACAGTGAGTCGTTGTGGGCCTGTTGTAGAGACAGACAGACAGTGTGCTCTGGGAACAGTGAGTCGTGGTAGGCCTGTTGTACAGACAGACAGACAGACAGACAGACAGACAGACAGACAGACAGACAGACAGACAAAACAGACAGACAGACAGACAGACAGACAGACGGACAGTGTGCTCTGGGAACAGTGAGTAGTGGTGGGCCTGTTGTAGAGACAGACAGACAGTGTGCTCTGGGAACAGTGGGTCGTTGTGGGCCTGTTGTAGAGACAGACAGACAGTGTGCTCTGGGAACAGTGAGTCGTGGTAGGCCTGTTGTACAGACAGACAGACAGACAGACAGACAGACAGACAGACAGACAGACAGACAGACAGACAAAACAGACAGACAGACAGACAGACAGACAGACAGACAGACAGACAGACGGACAGTGTGCTCTGGGAACAGTGAGTAGTGGTGGGCCTGTTGTAGAGACAGACAGACAGTGTGCTCTGGGAACAGTGAGTCGTGGTGGGCCTGTTGTAGATACAGACACACAGTGTGCTCTGGGAACAGTGAGCCGTGGTGGGCCTGTTGTAGAGACAGACACACAGTGTGCTCTGGGAACAGTGAGTAGTGGTGGGCCTGTTATAGAGACAGACACAGTGTGCTCTGGGAACAGTGAGTAGTGGTGGGCCTGTTGTGGAGACAGACAGACAGTGTGCTCTGGGAACAGTGAGTCGTTGTGGGCCTGTTGTAGAGACAGACAGACAGTGTGCTCTGGAAACAGTGAGTCGTGGTAGGCCTGTTGTAGAGACAGACAGACAGACAGACAGACAGACAGACAAAACAGACAGACAGACAGACAGACAGACAGACAGACAGACAGACAGACAGACGGACAGTGTGCTCTGGGAATAGTGAGTAGCGGTGGGCCTGTTGTAGAGATAGACAGACAGTGTGCTCTGGGAACAGTGAGTCGTGGTGGGCCTGTTGTAGAGACAGACAGACAGTGTGCTCTGGGAACAGTGAGCCGTGGTGGGCCTGTTGTAGAGACAGACAGACAGACAGACAGACAGACAGACAGACAGACAGACAGACAGACAGACAAAACAGACAGACAGACAGACAGACAGACAGACAGACAGACAGACGGACAGTGTGCTCTGGGAATAGTGAGTAGTGGTGGGCCTGTTGTAGAGATAGACAGACAGTATGCTCTGGGAACAGTGAGTCGTGGTAGGCCTGTTGTAGAGACAGACAGACAGACAGACAGACAGACAGACAGACAGACAGACAGTGTGCTCTGGGAATAGTGAGTCGTGGTGGGCCTGTTGTAGAGACAGACAGACAGTGTGCTCTGGGAACAGTGAGTCGTGGTGGTTCTGTTGTAGAGACAGACAGACAGTGGCTCTGGGAACAGTGAGTCGTGGTGGGCCTGTTGTAGAGACAGACAGACAGTGTGCTCTGGGAACAGTGAGTAGTGGTGGGTCTGTTGTAGAGACAGACAGTGTGCTCTGGGAAGAGTGAGTAGTGGTGGGCCTGTTGTAGAGACAGACACACAGTGTGCTCTGGGAACAGTGAGTAGTGGTGGGCCTGTTATAGAGACAGACACAGTGTGCTCTGGGAACAGTGAGTAGTGGTGGGCCTGTTGTAGAGACAGACAGACAGTGTGCTCTGGGAACAGTGAGTCGTGGTAGGCCTGTTGTAGAGACAGACAGACAGTGTGCTCTGGGAACAGTGAGTCGTGGTAGGCCTGTTGTAGAGACAGACAGACAGACAGACAGACAGACAGACAGACAGACAGACAGACAGACAAAACAGACAGAAAGACAGACAGACAGACGGACAGACAGACAGACGGACAGTGTGCTCTGGGAACAGTGAGTAGTGGTGGGCCTGTTGTAGAGACAGACAGTGTGCTCTGGGAACAGTGAGTCGTGGTGGGCCTGTTGTAGAGACAGACACACAGTGTGCTCTGGGAACAGTGAGTAGTGGTGGGCCTGTTGTAGAGACAGACACACAGTGTGCTCTGGGAACAGTGAGTAGTGGTGGGCCTGTTATAGAGACAGACACAGTGTGCTCTGGGAACAGTGAGTAGTGGTGGGCCTGTTGTGGAGACAGACAGACAGTGTGCTCTGGGAACAGTGAGTCGTTGTGGGCCTGTTGTAGAGACAGACAGACAGTGTGCTCTGGAAACAGTGAGTCGTGGTAGGCCTGTTGTAGAGACAGACAGACAGACAGACAGACAGACAGACAGACAGACAGACAAAACAGACAGACAGACAGACAGACAGACAGACAGACAGACGGACAGTGTGCTCTGGGAATAGTGAGTAGCGGTGGGCCTGTTGTAGAGATAGACCGACAGTGTGCTCTGGGAACAGTGAGTCGTGGTGGGCCTGTTGTAGAGACAGACAGACAGTGTGCTCTGGGAACAGTGAGTAGTGGTGGGCCTGTTGTAGAGACAGACAGACAGTGTGCTCTGGGAACAGTGAGTAGTGGTGGGCCTGTTGTAGAGACAGACAGTGTGCTCTGGGAACAGTGAGTAGTGGTGGGCCTGTTGTAGAGACAGACACACAGTGTGCTCTGGGAACAGTGAGCGTGGTGGGCCTGTTGTAGAGACAGGGAGACAGTGTGCTCTGTGAACTGTGAGTCGTGGTGGGCCTGTTGTAGAGACAGACAGACAGACAGACAGACAGACAGTGTGCTCTGGGAAAAGTGAGTAGTGGTGGGCCTGTTGTAGAGACAGACAGACAGTGTGCTCTGGGAACAGTGAGCCGTGGTGGGCCTGTTGTAGAGACAGACAGACAGACAGACAGACAGACAGACAAAACAGACAGACAGACAGACAGACAGACAGACAGACAGACAGACAGACGGACAGTGTGCTCTGGGAATAGTGAGTAGTGGTGGGCCTGTTGTAGAGATAGACAGACAGTATGCTCTGGGAACAGTGAGTCGTGGTAGGCCTGTTGTAGAGACAGACAGACAGACAGACAGACAGACAGACAGACAGACAGACAGACAGACAGACAGACAGACAGTGTGCTCTGTGAATAGTGAGTCGTGGTGGGCCTTTTTGTAGAGACAGACAGACAGTGTGCTCTGGGAACAGTGAGTCGTGGCGGGCCTGTTGTAGAGACAGACAGACAGTGGCTCTGGGAACAGTGAGTCGTGGTAGGTCTGTTGTAGAGACAGACAGTGTGCTCTGGGAACAGTGAGTAGTGGTGGGCCTGTTGTAGAGACAGACAGACAGTGTGCTCTGGGAACAGTGAGTAGTGGTGGGTCTGTTGTAGAGACAGACAGTGTGCTCTGGGAACAGTGAGTAGTGGTGGGCCTGTTGTAGAGACAGACACACAGTGTGCTCTGGGAACAGTGAGTAGTGGTGGGCCTGTTGTAGAGACAGACACACAGTGTGCTCTGGGAACAGTGAGTAGTGGTGGGCCTGTTGTAGAGACAGACACACAGTGTGCTCTGGGAACAGTGAGTAGTGGTGGGCCTGTTGTAGAGACAGACACACAGTGTGCTCTGGGAACAGTGAGTAGTGGTGGGCCTGTTATAGAGACAGACACAGTGTGCTCTGGGAACAGTGAGTAGTGGTGGGCCTGTTGTAGAGACAGACAGACAGTGTGCTCTGGGAACAGTGAGTCGTTGTGGGCCTGTTGTAGAGACAGACAGACAGTGTGCTCTGGGAACAGTGAGTCGTGGTAGGCCTGTTGTAGAGACAGACAGACAGACAGACAGACAGACAGACAGACAGACAGACAGACAGACAGACAGACAGACAGACAAAACAGACAGACAGACAGACAGACAGACAGACGGACAGTGTGCTCTGGGAACAGTGAGTAGTGGTGGGCCTGTTGTAGAGACAGACAGTGTGCTCTGGGAACAGTGAGTCGTGGTGGGCCTGTTGTAGAGACAGACAGACAGTGTGCTCTGGGAACAGTGAGTCGTGGTGGGCCTGTTGTAGAGACAGACAGACAGTGTGCTCTGGGAACAGTGAGTAGTGGTGGGCCTGTTGTAGAGACAGACAGTGTGCTCTGGGAACAGTGAGTAGTGGTGGGCCTGTTGTAGAGACAGACACACAGTGTGCTCTGGGAACAGTGAGTAGTGGTGGGCCTGTTGTAGAGACAGACACACAGTGTGCTCTGGGAACAGTGAGCGTGGTGGGCCTGTTGTAGAGACAGGGAGACAGTGTGCTCTGTGAACTGTGAGTCGTGGTGGGCCTGTTGTAGAGACAGACAGACAGACAGACAGACAGTGTGCTCTGGGAAAAGTGAGTAGTGGTGGGCCTGTTGTAGAGACAGACAGACAGTGTGCTCTGGGAACAGTGAGCCGTGGTGGGCCTGTTGTAGAGACAGACAGACAGACAGACAGACAGACAGACAGACAGACAAAACAGACAGACAGACAGACAGACAGACAGACAGACAGACAGACAGACAGACGGACAGTGTGCTCTGGGAATAGTGAGTAGTGGTGGGCCTGTTGTAGAGATAGACAGACAGTATGCTCTGGGAACAGTGAGTCGTGGTAGGCCTGTTGTAGAGACAGACAGACAGACAGACAGACAGACAGACAGACAGACAGACAGACAGTGTGCTCTGGGAATAGTGAGTCGTGGTGGGCCTTTTTGTAGAGACAGACAGACAGTGTGCTCTGGGAACAGTGAGTCGTGGTGGGCCTGTTGTAGAGACAGACAGACAGTGGCTCTGGGAACAGTGAGTCGTGGTGGGCCTGTTGTAGAGACAGACAGACAGTGTGCTCTGGGAACAGTGAGTAGTGGTGGGTCTGTTGTAGAGACAGACAGTGTGCTCTGGGAACAGTGAGTAGTGGTGGGCCTGTTGTAGAGACAGACACACAGTGTGCTCTGGGAACAGTGAGTAGTGGTGGGCCTGTTGTAGAGACAGACACACAGTGTGCTCTGGGAACAGTGAGTAGTGGTGGGCCTGTTGAAGAGACAGACACACAGTGTGCTCTGGGAACAGTGAGTAGTGGTGGGCCTGTTGTAGAGACAGACACACAGTGTGCTCTGGGAACATTGAGTAGTGGTGGACCTGTTATAGAGACAGACACAGTGTGCTCTGGGAACAGTGAGTAGTGGTGGGCCTGTTGTAGAGACAGACAGACAGTGTGCTCTGGGAACAGTGAGTCGTTGTGGGCCTGTTGTAGAGACAGACAGACAGTGTGCTCTGGGAACAGTGAGTCGTGGTAGGCCTGTTGTAGAGACAGACAGACAGACAGACAGACAGACAGACAAAACAGACAGACAGACAGACAGACAGACGGACAGTGTGCTCTGGGAACAGTGAGTAGTGGTGGGCCTGTTGTAGAGACAGACAGTGTGCTCTGGGAACAGTGAGTCGTGGTGGGCCTGTTGTAGAGACAGACACACAGTGTGCTCTGGGAACAGTGAGTAGTGGTGGGCCTGTTGTAGAGACAGACACTCAGTGTGCTCTGGGAACAGTGAGTAGTGGTGGGCCTGTTATAGAGACAGACACAGTGTGCTCTGGGAACAGTGATTCGTGGTGGGCCTGTTGTGGAGACAGACAGACAGTGTGCTCTGGGAACAGTGAGTCGTTGTGGGCCTGTTGTAGAGACAGACATACAGTGTGCTCTGGAAACAGTGAGTCGTGGTAGGCCTGTTGTAGAGACAGACAGACAGACAGACAGACAGACAGACAGACAGACAGACAGACAGACAGACAAAACAGACAGACAGACAGACAGACAGACAGACAGACAGACAGGCAGACAGACGGACAGTGTGCTCTGGGAACAGTGAGTCGTGGTGGGCCTGTTGTAGAGACAGACAGACAGTGTGCTCTGGGAACAGTGAGCCATGGTGGGCCTGTTGTAGAGACAGACAGACAGACAGACAGACAGACAGACAGACAGACAGACAGTGTGCTCTGGGAATAGTGAGTCGTGGTGGGCCTGTTGTAGAGACAGACAGACAGTGTGCTCTGGGAACAGTGAGTCGTGGTGGGCCTGTTGTAGAGACAGACAGACAGTGTGCTCTGGGAACAGTGAGTAGTGGTGGGCCTGTTGTAGAGACAGACAGTGTGCTCTGGGAACAGTGAGTAGTGGTGGGCCTGTTGTAGAGACAGACACACAGTGTGCTCTGGGAACAGTGAGTAGTGGTGGGCCTGTTGTAGAGACAGACAGACAGTGTGCTCTGGGAACAGTGAGTAGTGGTGGGCCTGTTGTAGAGAGAGACAGACAGTGTGCTCTGGGAACAGTGAGTAGTGGTGGGCCTGTTGTAGAGACAGACAGTGTGCTCTGGGAACAGTGAGTAGTGGTGGGCCTGTTATAGAGACAGACACAGTGTGCTCTGGGAACAGTGAGTAGTGGTGGGCCTGTTGTAGAGACAGACAGACAGTGTGCTCTGGGAACAGTGAGTCGTTGTGGGCCTGTTGTAGAGACAGACAGACAGCGTGCTCTGGGAACAGTGAGTCGTGGTGGGCCTGTTGTACAGACAGACAGACAGACAGACAGACAGACAGACAGACAGACAGACAGTGTGCTCTGGGAACAGTGAGTCGTGGTGGGACTGTTGTAGAGATAGACAGACAGTGTGCTCTGGGAACTGTGAGTCGTGGTGGGCCTGTTGTAGAGACCGACAGACAGACAGACAGACAGACAGACAGACAGACAGACAGACAGACAGACAGACAGACAGTGTGCTCTGGGAACAGTGAGTCGTGGTGGGCCTGTTGTAGAGACAGACAGACAGTGTGCTCTGGGAACAGTGAGTCGTGGTGGGCCTGTTGTAGAGAGAGACAGACAGACAGACAGACAGACAGACAGACAGACAGACAGACAGTGTGCTCTTGGAACAGTGAGTAGTGGTGAGCCTGTTGTAGAGACAGACAGACAGTGTGCTCTCGGAACAGTGAGTCGTGGTGGGCCTGTTGTAGAGACAGACAGACAGTGTGCTCTGGGAACAGTGAGTCGTGGTGGGCCTGTTGTAGAGAGAGACAAACAGACAGACAGACAGACAGACAGACAGACAGACAGACAGTGTGCTCTTGAAACAGTGAGTAGTGGTGAGCATGTTGTAGAGACAGACAGACAGACAGACAGACAGACAGACAGTGTGCTCTGGGAACAGTGAGTCGTGGTGGGCCTGTTGTAGAGACAGACAGACAGACAGACAGACAGACAGACAGACAGACAGACAGACAGTGTGCTCTGGGAATAGTTAGTAGTGGTGGGCCTGTTGTAGAGATAGACAGACAGTGTGCTCTGGTAACAGTGAGTCGTTGTGGGCCTGTTGTAGAGACAGACAGACAGACAGACAGACAGACAGACAGAGAGACAGACAGACAGACAGACAGACAGTGTGCTCTGGGAATAGTGAGTAGTGGTGGGCCTGTTGTCGAGACAGACAGACAGACAGTGTGCTCTGGGAACAGTGAGCCGTGGTGGGCCTGTTGTACAGACAGACAGACAGACAGACAGACAGACAGACAGACAGACAGTGTGCTCTTGGAACAGTGAGTAGTGGTGAGCCTGTTGTAGAGACAGACAGACAGACAGACAGACAGACAGACAGACAGACAGACAGTGTGCTCTGGGAACAGTGAGTCGTGGTGGGCCTGTTGTAGAGACAGACAGACAGACAGACAGACAGACAGACAGACAGACAGACAGACAGACAGACAGACAGACAGTGTGCTCTGGGAATAGTGAGTAGTGGTGGGCCTGTTGTAGAGATAGACAGACAGTGTGCTCTGGTAACAGTGAGTCGTGGTGGGCCTGTTGTAGAGACAGACAGACAGACAGACAGACAGACAGACAGTGTGCTCTGGGAATAGTGAGTAGTGGTGGGCCTGTTGAAGAGACAGACAGACAGTGTGCTCTGGGAACAGTGAGTCGTGGTGGGCCTGTTGTAGAGACAGACAGACAGACAGACAGACAGACAGTGTGCTCTGGGAATAGTGAGTAGTGGTGGGCCTGTTGCAGAGACAGACAGACAGACAGTGTGCTCTGGGAACAGTGAGCCGTGGTGGGCCTGTTGTACAGACAGACAGACAGACAGACAGACAGACAGACAGACAGACAGACAGACAGACAGACAGACAGACAGACAGACAGTGTGCTCTGGGAATAGTGAGTAGTGGTGGGCCTGTTGTAGAGACAGACAGACAGACAGACAGACAGACAGACAGTGTGCTCTGGGAAAAGTGAGTAGTGGTGGGCCTGTTGTACAGACAGACAGACAGTGTGCTCTGGGAACAGTGAGTCGTGGTGGGCCTGTTGTAGAGACAGACAGACAGACAGACAGACAGTGTGCTCTGGGAACAGTGAGCCGTGGTGGGCCTGTTGTAGAGACAGACAGACAGTGTGCTCTGGGAACAGTGAGCCGTGGTGGGCCTGTTGTAGAGACAGACAGACAGACAGACAGACAGACAGACAGACAGACAGACAGACAGACAGACAGTGTGCTCTGGGAATAGTGAGTCGTGGTGGGCCTGTTGTAGAGACAGACAGACAGTGTGCTCTGGGAACAGTGAGTCGTGGTGGGCCTGTTGTAGAGACAGACAGACAGTGTGCTCTGGGAACAGTGAGTCGTGGTGGGCCTGTTGTAGAGACAGACAGACAGTGTGCTCTGGGAACAGTGAGTCGTGGTGGGCCTGTTGTAGAGACAGACAGACAGACAGACAGACAGACAGACAGACAGACAGACAGACAGACAGACAGACAGTGTGCTCTGGGAATAGTTAGTAGTGGTGGGCCTGTTGTAGAGATAGACAGACAGTGTGCTCTGGTAACAGTGAGTCGTGGTGGGCCTGTTGTAGAGACAGACAGACAGACAGACAGACAGACAGACAGACAGACAGACAGACAGACAGACAGACAGACAGACAGACAGACAGTGTGCTCTGGGAATAGTGAGTAGTGGTGGGCCTGTTGTCGAGACAGACAGACAGACAGTGTGCTCTGGGAACAGTGAGCCGTGGTGGGCCTGTTGTACAGACAGACAGACAGACAGACAGACAGACAGACAGACAGACAGTGTGCTCTTGGAACAGTGAGTAGTGGTGAGCCTGTTGTAGAGACAGACAGACAGACAGACAGACAGACAGACAGACAGTGTGCTCTGGGAACAGTGAGTCGTGGTGGGCCTGTTGTAGAGACAGACAGACAGACAGACAGACAGACAGACAGACAGACAGACAGACAGTGTGCTCTGGGAATAGTGAGTAGTGGTGGGCCTGTTGTAGAGATAGACAGACAGTGTGCTCTGGTAACAGTGAGTCGTGGTGGGCCTGTTGTAGAGACAGACAGACAGACAGACAGACAGACAGACAGTGTGCTCTGGGAATAGTGAGTAGTGGTGGGCCTGTTGAAGAGACAGACAGACAGTGTGCTCTGGGAACAGTGAGTCGTGGTGGGCCTGTTGTAGAGACAGACAGACAGACAGACAGACAGACAGACAGACAGACAGACAGACAGTGTGCTCTGGGAATAGTGAGTAGTGGTGGGCCTGTTGCAGAGACAGACAGACAGACAGTGTGCTCTGGGAAAAGTGAGCCGTGGTGGGCCTGTTGTACAGACAGACAGACAGACAGACAGACAGACAGACAGACAGACAGTGTGCTCTGGGAATAGTGAGTAGTGGTGGGCCTGTTGTAGAGACAGACAGACAGACAGACAGACAGACAGTGTGCTCTGGGAAAAGTGAGTAGTGGTGGGCCTGTTGTAGAGACAGACAGACAGTGTGCTCTGGGAACAGTGAGTCGTGGTGGGCCTGTTGTAGAGACAGACAGACAGACAGACAGACAGTGTGCTCTGGGAACAGTGAGCCGTGGTGGGCCTGTTGTAGAGACAGACAGACAGTGTGCTCTGGGAACAGTGAGCCGTGGTGGGCCTGTTGTAAAGACAGACAGACAGACAGACAGACAGACAGACAGACAGACAGACAGACAGACAGACAGTGTGCTCTGGGAATAGTGAGTCGTGGTGGGCCTGTTGTAGAGACAGACAGACAGTGTGCTCTGGGAACAGTGAGTCGTGGTGGGCCTGTTGTAGAGACAGACAGACAGTGTGCTCTGGGAACAGTGAGTCGTGGTGGGCCTGTTGTACAGACAGACAGACAGACAGACAGACAGACAGACAGACAGACAGACAGACAGACAGTGTGCTCTGGGAATAGTGAGTAGTGGTGGGCCTGTTGTAGAGACAGACAGACAGACAGACAGACAGACAGACAGACAGACAGACAGTGTGCTCTGGGAAAAGTGAGTAGTGGTGGGCCTGTTGTAGAGACAGACAGACAGTGTGCTCTGGGAACAGTGAGTCGTGGTGGGCCTGTTGTAGAGACAGACAGACAGACAGACAGACAGTGTGCTCTGGGAACAGTGAGCCGTGGTGGGCCTGTTGTAGAGACAGACAGACAGTGTGCTCTGGGAACAGTGAGCCGTGGTGGGCCTGTTGTAGAGACAGACAGACAGACAGACAGACAGACAGACAGACAGACAGACAGACAGACAGTGTGCTCTGGGAATAGTGAGTCGTGGTGGGCCTGTTGTAGAGACAGACAGACAGTGTGCTCTGGGAACAGTGAGTCGTGGTGGGCCTGTTGTAGAGACAGACAGACAGTGTGCTCTGGGAACAGTGAGTCGCGGTGGGCCTGTTGTAGAGACAGACAGACAGTGTGCTCTGGGAACAGTGAGTAGTGGTGGGCCTGTTGTAGAGAGAGACAGACAGTGTGCTCTGGGAACAGTGAGTAGTGGTGGGCCTGTTGTAGAGACAGACAGTGTGCTCTGGGAACAGTGAGTAGTGGTGGGCCTGTTGTAGAGACAGACAGACAGTGTGCTCTGGGAACAGTGAGTCGTGGTGGGCCTGTTGTAGAGACAGACAGACAGACAGACAGACAGACAGTGTGCTCTGGGAACAGTGAGCCGTGGTGGGCCTGTTGTAGAGACAGACAGACAGTGTGCTCTGGGAACAGTGAGCCGTGGTGGGCCTGTTGTAGAGACAGACAGACAGACAGACAGACAGACAGACAGACAGACAGACAGACAGACAGACAGACAGACAGACAGTGTGCTCTGGGAATAGTGAGTCGTGGTGGGCCTGTTGTAGAGACAGACAGACAGTGTGCTCTGGGAACAGTGAGTCGTGGTGGGCTTGTTGTAGAGACAGACAGACAGTGTGCTCTGGGAACAGTGAGTCGTGGTGGGCCTGTTGTACAGACAGACAGACAGACAGACAGACAGACAGACAGACAGACAGACAG
>NC_074699.1:27926672-27931672 GCF_029448725.1 Salvelinus fontinalis
TTACTGTTACTGCTGCTGTTACTGTTACTGCTGCTGTTACTGTTACTGCTGCTGTTACTGTTACTGTTGCTGCTGCTGTTGCTGTTACTGCTGCTGCTGCTGTTGCTGTTACTACTGCTGCTGCTGTTGCTGTTACTACTGCTGCTGCTGTTGCTGTTACTACTGCTGCTGCTGTTGCTGTTACTACTGCTGCTGCTGTTGCTGTTACTACTGCTGCTGCTGTTGCTGTTACTACTGCTGCTGCTGTTGCTGTTACTACTGCTGCTGCTGTTGCTGTTACTACTGCTGCTGCTGTTGCTGTTACTACTGCTGCTGCTGTTGCTGTTACTACTGCTGCTGCTGTTGCTGTTACTACTGCTGCTGCTGTTGCTGTTACTACTGCTGCTGCTGTTGCTGTTACTACTGCTGCTGCTGTTACTGTTACTACTGCTGCTGCTGTTACTGTTACTGCTGCTGTTGCTGTTACTGCTGCTGTTACTGTTACTGTTACTGCTGCTGTTACTGTTACTGTTACTGTTACTACTGCTGCTGCTGTTGCTGTTACTACTGCTGCTGCTGTTGCTGTTACTACTGCTGCTGCTGTTGCTGTTACTACTGCTGCTGCTGTTGCTGTTACTACTGCTGCTGCTGTTGCTGTTACTACTGCTGCTGCTGTTGCTGTTACTACTGCTGTTGCTGTTACTACTGCTGTTGCTGTTACTACTGCTGCTGCTGTTACTACTGCTGCTGCTGTTACTACTGCTGCTGCTGTTACTACTGCTGCTGCTGTTACTACTGCTGCTGCTGTTACTACTGCTGCTGCTGTTACTACTGCTGCTGCTGTTACTACTGCTGCTGCTGTTACTACTGCTGCTGCTGTTACTACTGCTGCTGCTGTTACTGTTACTACTACTACTGCTGTTACTACTGCTGCTGCTGTTACTGTTACTACTGCTGCTGCTGTTACTGTTACTACTGCTGCTGCTGTTACTGTTACTACTGCTGTTGCTGTTACTACTGCTGTTGCTGTTACTACTGCTGTTGCTGTTACTACTGCTGCTGCTGTTACTACTGCTGCTGCTGTTACTACTGCTGCTGCTGTTACTACTGCTGCTGCTGTTACTACTGCTGCTGCTGTTACTACTGCTGCTGCTGTTACTACTGCTGCTGCTGTTACTACTGCTGCTGCTGTTACTACTGCTGCTGTTACTGTTACTACTGCTGCTGTTACTGTTACTACTGCTGCTGTTACTGTTACTACTGCTGTTACTACTGCTGCTGTTGCTGTTACTACTGCTGCTGTTGCTGTTACTACTGCTGCTGTTGCTGTTACTACTGCTGCTGTTGCTGTTACTACTGCTGCTGTTGCTGTTACTACTGCTGCTGCTGTTACTACTGCTGCTGCTGTTACTACTGCTGCTGCTGTTACTACTGCTGCTGTTGCTGTTACTACTACTGCTGCTGTTGCTGTTACTACTACTGCTGCTGTTGCTGTTACTACTACTGCTGCTGTTGCTGTTACTACTACTGCTGCTGCTGCTGTTACTACTACTGCTGCTGCTGCTGTTACTACTACTGCTGCTGCTGCTGTTACTACTACTGCTGCTGCTGCTGCTGTTACTACTACTGCTGCTGTTACTACTACTGCTGCTGCTGCGGCTGTTACTACTACTGCTGCGGCGGCTGTTACTACTACTGCTGCGGCGGCTGTTACTACTACTGCTGCGGCGGCTGTTACTACTACTGCTGCGGCGGCTGTTACTACTACTGCTGCGGCGGCTGTTACTACTACTACTGCGGCGGCTGTTACTACTACTACTGCGGCGGCTGTTACTACTACTACTGCGGCGGCTGTTACTACTACTACTGCGGCGGCTGTTACTACTACTACTGCTGCGGCTGCTGTTACTACTGCGGCTGCTGTTACTGCTGCGGCTGCTGTTACTGCTGCGGCTGCTGTTACTACTGCTGCTGTTACTGCTGCTGTTACTGCTGCTGTTACTGCTGCTGTTACTGCTGCTGTTACTGCTGCTGTTACTACTGCTGCTGTTACTACTGTTGTTACTACTGCTGCTACTACTGCTGCTACTACTGCTGCTGCTGCTGCTGCTACTGCTGCTGCTGCTGCTGCTGCTGTTGCTACTGCTGCTGCTGCTGCTACTGCTGCTGCTGTTGCTACTGCTGCTGCTGCTGTTGCTACTGCTGCTGCTGCTGTTGCTACTGCTGCTGCTGCTGTTGCTACTGCTGCTGCTGCTGTTGCTACTGCTGCTGCTGCTGTTGCTGCTGCTACTGCTGCTGCTGCTGCTGCTACTGCTGCTGCTGCTGTTGCTACTGCTGCTGCTGCTGTTGCTACTGCTGCTGCTGCTGTTGCTACTGCTGCTGCTGCTGTTGCTACTGCTGCTGCTGCTGTTGCTACTGCTGCTGCTGCTGTTGCTACTGCTGCTGCTGCTGTTGCTACTGCTGCTGCTGCTGTTGCTACTGCTGCTGCTGCTGCTGCTGCTGCTGCTACTGCTGCTGCTGCTACTGCTACTGCTGCTGCTGCTGTTGCTACTGCTGCTGCTGCTGTTGCTACTGCTGCTGCTGCTGTTGCTACTGCTGCTGCTGCTGCTGCTGCTGCTGCTGCTGCTACTGCTGCTGCTGCTGCTGCTACTGCTGCTGCTGCTGCTGCTACTGCTGCTGCTGCTGTTGCTACTGCTGCTGCTGCTGTTGCTACTGCTGCTGCTGCTGTTGCTACTGCTGCTGCTGCTGTTGCTACTGCTGCTGCTGCTGTTGCTACTGCTGCTGCTGCTGTTGCTACTGCTGCTGCTGCTGTTGCTACTGCTGCTGCTGCTGTTGCTACTGCTGCTGCTGCTGTTGCTACTGCTGCTGTTGCTACTGCTGCTGCTGCTGCTACTGCTGCTGCTGCTGCTACTGCTGCTGCTGCTACTGCTACTGCTGCTGCTGTTGCTACTGCTGCTGCTGCTGCTGCTACTGCTGCTGCTGTTACTACTGCTGCTGCTGTTACTACTGCTGCTGCTGTTACTACTGCTGCTGCTGTTACTACTGCTGCTGCTGTTACTACTGCTGCTGCTGTTGCTACTGCTGCTGCTGCTGTTGCTACTGCTGCTGCTGCTGTTGCTACTGCTGCTGCTGCTGTTGCTACTGCTGCTGTTGCTACTGCTGCTGCTGCTGTTGCTACTGCTGCTGCTGTTGCTACTGCTGCTGCTGTTGCTGCTGCTACTGCTGCTGCTGCTACTGCTGCTACTGCTGCTGCTGTTGCTACTGCTGCTGCTGTTGCTACTGCTGCTGCTGTTGCTACTGCTGCTGCTGTTGCTACTGCTGCTGCTGTTGCTACTGCTGCTACTACTACTACTGCTGCTGCTGTTACTACTACTGCTGCTGCTGCTGCTGTTACTACTACTGCTGCTGCTGCTGCTGTTACTACTACTGCTGCTGCTGCTGTTACTACTACTGCTGCTGCTGCTGTTTCTACTACTGCTGCTGCTGCTGTTACTACTACTGCTGCTGCTGCTGTTACTACTACTGCTGCTGCTGCTGCTGTTACTACTACTGCTGCTGCTGCTGCTGTTACTACTACTGCTACTGCTGTTACTACTACTACTACTGCTGCTGCTGTTACTACTACTGCTGCTGCTGTTACTACTACTGCTGCTGCTGTTACTACTACTGCTGCTGCTGTTACTACTACTGCTGCTGCTGTTACTACTACTACTGCTGTTACTACTACTGCTGTTACTACTACTGCTGTTACTACTACTGCTGCTGCTGTTACTGCTGCTGCTGTTACTGCTGCTGCTGTTACTGCTGCTGCTGCTGTTACTGTTACTACTGCTGCTGCTGTTACTGTTACTGTTACTACTGCTGCTGCTGTTACTGTTACTACTGCTGCTGCTGTTACTACTGCTGCTGCTGTTACTACTGCTGCTGCTGCTGTTGCTGTTACTGTTACTGCTGCTGTTGCTGTTACTGTTACTGCTGCTGCTGCTGTTACTGTTACTACTGCTGCTGCTGTTACTGTTACTGCTGCTGTTACTGTTACTGCTGCTGTTACTGTTACTGCTGCTGTTACTGTTACTGCTGCTGTTACTGTTACTGTTACTGCTGCTGTTACTGTTACTGCTGCTGCTGCTGTTGCTGTTACTACTGCTGCTGCTGTTGCTGTTACTACTGCTGCTGCTGTTGCTGTTACTACTGCTGCTGCTGTTGCTGTTACTACTGCTGCTGCTGTTGCTGTTACTACTGCTGCTGCTGTTGCTGTTACTACTGCTGCTGCTGTTGCTGTTACTACTGCTGCTGCTGTTGCTGTTACTACTGCTGCTGCTGTTGCTGTTACTACTGCTGCTGCTGTTGCTGTTACTACTGCTGCTGCTGTTGCTGTTACTACTGCTGCTGCTGTTGCTGTTACTACTGCTGCTGCTGTTACTGTTACTACTGCTGCTGCTGTTACTGTTACTGCTGCTGTTGCTGTTACTGCTGCTGTTACTGTTACTGTTACTGCTGCTGTTACTGTTACTGTTACTGTTACTACTGCTGCTGCTGTTGCTGTTACTACTGCTGCTGCTGTTGCTGTTACTACTGCTGCTGCTGTTGCTGTTACTACTGCTGCTGCTGTTGCTGTTACTACTGCTGCTGCTGTTGCTGTTACTACTGCTGCTGCTGTTGCTGTTACTACTGCTGTTGCTGTTACTACTGCTGCTGCTGTTACTACTGCTGCTGCTGTTACTACTGCTGCTGCTGTTACTACTGCTGCTGCTGTTACTACTGCTGCTGCTGTTACTACTGCTGCTGCTGTTACTACTGCTGCTGCTGTTACTACTGCTGCTGCTGTTACTACTGCTGCTGCTGTTACTGTTACTACTACTACTGCTGTTACTACTGCTGCTGCTGTTACTGTTACTACTGCTGCTGCTGTTACTGTTACTACTGCTGCTGCTGTTACTGTTACTACTGCTGTTGCTGTTACTACTGCTGTTGCTGTTACTACTGCTGTTGCTGTTACTACTGCTGCTGCTGTTACTACT
>NC_074699.1:27936672-27939172 GCF_029448725.1 Salvelinus fontinalis
TGCTGCTGCTGTTACTACTGCTGCTGCTGCTGTTACTGCTGCTACTACTGCTGCTGCTGCTGTTACTACTGCTGCTGCTGCTGTTACTACTGCTGCTGCTGCTGTTACTACTGCTGCTGCTGCTGTTACTACTGCTGCTGCTGCTGTTACTACTGCTGCTGCTGCTGTTACTACTGCTGCTGCTGCTGTTACTACTGCTGCTGCTGCTGTTACTACTGCTGCTGCTGCTGTTACTACTGCTGCTGCTGCTGTTACTACTGCTGCTGCTGCTGTTACTACTGCTGCTGCTGCTGCTGCATGCTGCTGCTGCTGCTGCTACTGCTGCTGCTGCTGCTACTGCTGCTGCTACTGCTGCTGCTACTGCTGCTGCTACTGCTGTTGCTACTGCTGTTGCTACTGCTGCTGCTGCTGTTGCTACTGCTGCTGCTGCTGCTGCTGCTGCTGTTGCTACTGCTGCTGTTGCTACTGCTGCTGTTGCTACTGCTGCTGTTGCTACTGCTGCTGTTGCTACTGCTGCTGTTGCTACTGCTGCTGTTGCTACTGCTGCTGCTGTTACTACTGCTGCTGCTGCTGTTACTACTGCTGCTGCTGCTGTTACTACTGCTCCTGCTGCTGTTACTACTGCTGCTGTTACTACTGCTCCTGCTGTTACTACTACTGCTGCTGCTGTTACTACTACTGCTGCTGTTGCTACTGCTGCTGTTGCTACTGCTGCTACTGCTGCTGTTGCTACTGCTGCTGTTGCTACTGCTGCTGTTGCTACTGCTGCTGCTGTTACTACTGCTGCTGTTACTACTGCTCCTGCTGCTGTTACTACTGCTCCTGCTGCTGTTACTACTACTGCTGCTGCTGTTACTACTACTGCTGCTGCTGTTACTACTGCTGCTGCTGCTGCTGTTACTACTGCTGCTGCTGCTGCTGTTACTACTGCTGCTGCTGCTGCTGTTACTACTGCTGCTGCTGCTGTTACTACTACTGCTGCTGTTACTACTACTGCTGCTGCTGTTACTACTACTGCTGCTGCTGTTACTACTACTGCTGCTGCTGTTACTACTACTGCTGCTGCTGTTACTACTGCTGCTGCTGCTGCTGTTACTACTACTGCTGCTGCTGTTACTACTACTGCTGCTGCTGTTACTACTACTGCTGCTGCTGTTACTACTACTGCTGCTGCTGTTACTACTGCTGCTGCTGCTGTTACTACTACTGCTGCTGCTGCTGTTACTACTACTGCTGCTGCTGCTGTTACTACTACTGCTGCTGCTGCTGTTACTACTACTGCTGCTGCTGCTGTTACTACTGCTGCTGCTGCTGTTACTACTGCTGCTGCTGCTGTTACTACTGCTGCTGCTGCTGTTACTACTGCTGCTGCTGCTGTTACTACTGCTGCTGCTGCTGTTACTACTGCTGCTGTTACTACTGCTGCTGCTGCTGTTACTACTGCTGCTGCTGCTGTTACTACTGCTGCTGCTGCTGCTGCTGTTGCTACTGCTGCTGTTGCTACTGCTGCTGTTGCTACTGCTGCTGTTGCTACTGCTGCTGCTGCTGTTGCTACTGCTGCTGCTGCTGTTGCTACTGCTGTTGCTACTGCTGCTGCTGTTACTACTACTGCTGCTGCTGCTGTGGCTACTGCTGCTGCTGTTGCTACTGCTGTTGCTACTGCTGCTGCTGCTGTTACTACTGCTGCTGCTGCTGCTGTTACTACTGCTGCTGCTGCTGTTACTACTGCTGCTGCTGCTGCTGCTGTAACTACTGCTACAGCTGCTGCTGCTGACACTACTGCTACAGCTGCTGCTGCTGACACTACTGCTACAGCTGCTGCTGCTGACACTACTGCTACAGCTGCTGCTGCTGACACTACTGCTACAGCTGCTGCTGCTGACACTACTGCTACTGCTGCTGCTGCTGTTACTACTGCTGCTGCTGCTGTTACTACTGCTACTGCTGCTGTTACTACTGCTACTGCTGCTGTTACTACTGCTGCTGCTGCTGTTACTACTGCTGCTGCTGCTGTTACTACTGCTGCTGCTGCTGTTACTACTGCTGCTGCTGCTGTTACTACTGCTGCTGCTGCTGTTACTACTGCTGCTGCTGCTGTTACTACTGCTGCTGCTGCTGTTACTACTGCTGCTGTTACTACTGCTACTGCTGCTGCTGTTACTACTGCTGTTACTACTGCTGCTGCTGCTGCTGTTACTACTGCTGCTGCTGTTACTACTGCTGCTGCTGTTACTACTGCTGCTGTTACTACTGCTGCTGCTGTTACTACTGCTGCTGTTACTACTGCTGCTGTTACTACTGCTGCTGCTGCTGTTACTACTGCTGCTGTTACTACTGCTGCTGCTGCTGTTACTACTGCTGCTGCTGCTGTTACTACTGCTGCTGCTGCTGTTACTACTGCTGCTGCTGCTGTTACTACTGCTGCTGCTGCTGTTACTACTGCTGCTGCTGCTGTTACTACTGCTGCTGCTGCTGTTACTACTGCTGCTGTTACTACTGC
>NC_074699.1:29624292-29721653 GCF_029448725.1 Salvelinus fontinalis
TTATCTCAGCTCACTGGTCACCATAGCAGCACCCACCCGTAGCACACGCTCCAGAAGGTATATTTCACTGGTCACCCCCAAAGCCAATTCCTCCATTGGCTGCCTTTCCTTCCAGTTCTCTGCTGCCAATGACTGGAACGAACTGCAAAAATCTCTGAAGCTGGAGACTCCTATCTCCCTCACTAACTTTAAGCGCCAGCTGTCAGAGCAGCTCACAGATCACTGCACCAGTACATAGCCCATCTGTAAATAGCCCATCCAACTACCTCATCCCCATACTGTATTTATTTATTTATCTTGCTCCTTTGCACCCCAGTATCTCTACTTGCACATTCATCTTTTGCACATCTATCACTCCAGTGTTTAATTGTATTATTGTAATTACTTCGCCACCATGGCCTATTTATTGCCTTACCTCCTTTATCTTACCTCATCTGCACACACCGTATATAGACTTTTTCTACTGTATTATTGACTGTATGTTTGTATGTGTAACTCTGTGTTGTTTTTGTATGTGTGGAACTGCTTTGCTTTATCTTGGCCAGGTCGCAGCTGTAAATGAGAACTTGTTCTCAACTAGCCTACCTGGTTAAATAAAGGTGAAATCAAATGTAAAAAAATAAAAATCCTTGATGAAAACCTGCTCCAGAGCGCTCAGGACCTCAGAACGGGGCGAAGGTTCACCTTCCAACATGACAATGACCCTATGCACACAGCCAAGACAATGCAGGAGGGCTTCAGGACAAGTTTCTGAATGTCCTTGAGTGGCCCAGCCAGAGCCCGAACTTGAACCCGATTGAACATCTATGGAGAGACCTGAAAATAGCTGAGCAGCGACGCTCCCCATCCAACCTAACGGAGCTTGAGAGGATCTGCAGAGAAGAATGGAACAAACTTGCCAAGCTTGTATCGTCAAACCCAAGAAGACTCAAGGCTGTAATTGCTGCCAAAGGTGCTTCAACAACATACTGAGTAAAGGGTCTGAATACTTTTTATATTTAATACATTTGGAAAAAGTTCTAAAAAACTGTTTTTGCTTTTTCATTATGTGGTATTGTGTGAATATTGATCTGCTCCACTGTTGTGGAACAGTGTAAGAGGATGCAGTTTGATGTGAGATTTCAGATGGGAAGTACCGTTTTTCCCGAAGAAATAAACGCATGTAAGTCTCACGATCAAACACGAGACTTTGTAACTCCAAATATTTGAGCTGGACAAAACAGCGACATCCAATGGATGGAGAGGGAACAACCTGCCCTATATGGTGATGATCAGGTTAAGGTAAAAACCTCAAGCTTTGGTCATACTTGACTTGTGACAGCCCTTCGCTATCGTAGGGTAGGCCTAGGTGAGTATATTCTGTATCGCAGTGAATATAACAGTAGCCTACAGTCCAAATCAAATTCGTAAACATGGTCATAATAATAATGTAGCCCGTCCTAGTACACTACCTGCGCACTGACACTGAAAGCAATTGTCATCACATAACGGTAGTTGATATTGTCTTATTGAACCTTGCGGACGTACTGCCAAAGCGAAAGTTATTGCGTTTGAGGTATGTTATGAACAACTATTGTGTTTTGTATCTTAAAAACGATGATCTAATGCATGATCTATTGGACAGCAATACATGCGTAAATAATCGAATGGATTTAGGTGCGGCTCTGTTTACTATTGAGTAGCTCAAATTATGCGCATCCTCTGATACTGTATGCGAGCCAAGAATTCAGCAATGTCATATAAACAACACATCGATACCAGTTAGGTTACCATTATATTTTGATTACAGCAGGGAATGCGTCAATATAATTAGACTAGATTCTGTTACGCAATCAATCTGTCTAATTTGAAAGTCAATGATTCACCTGCTCCTTGTCTATCATGATGAAAATCAGATATTTGCACATAGCCTACTGGAATGATAGCTCGGCCATGTATCATAACTTGTTTTACTTTTAACAACTTGATATTTTACAAAAAATGGTTGAAACAACAGCAACCACGTTTGCGTTCATTGATCAGGCTCAATACACAATTGATATACATGATGACAATGACAGGTTATCAGTGAGTGACATTGACCTCTGTTAAGTGTCAGTGTGGCCGATCTGTATAAAATAGGGCAATAATACAATCATTTCCCCACACATTGATTCCATATTGGGAGGTTTAAAGATTATTTTGCAGTCTAATAAAAAGAGAAATGCCCAGCAATTCATAACTGCAAATCCACATATTATAGCTCTTATTGCCATCAGAAACATGAACAAGCTGGGAGGTGTGTAGTCCCCCGAGCATACAGGGCCTCCCGAGTGGCACAGCGGTCTAAGGTACTGCATCGCAGTGCAAGAGCCGTCACTACAGACCCGCGTTCGATCCCTGGCTGGATTACAACCAGCCGTGATCGGGTGTCCCAAAAGGCGGCGCACAACTGGCCCAGCGTTTGGCCGGGGGGGCTTTATAAGTAGGTCATCATTGTAAATAAGAATTTGTTCTTAACTGACTTGCCTAGTTAAATAAGAAAATATAATAATAATTCCAGGGAGGTGTTAGTGAAACACAGGGATGTGTTGCACTGCTATAAAGCTGTTATTGACAGACAGCCAGGGAGTGATGCTCACATTCCTTCTCACAGGAAACGCATATCAGCTCTCAGAGAGCCCCCTCAACACTCCTTATCACTCAATAGAAAGACCCAATACATGGATGGTGCATCAGGATTAGGGGTCATAATGTAAAGAAAAGTAGCCTAAACACATTCAGATACATACAGTGCCTTCAGAAAGTATATACACTCCTTTACTTTTTCCTAATTGTTTTGTGTTACAGCCTGAATTGAAAATGTATTACATTTAGATTTTTTTGGTCAGTAGCCTACACACAATACCCTATAATGTCAAAGTAGAATTATGGTTTTAAGTTGTTTTTTTTACAAACTAATAAAAAATGGAAAGCAGAAATGTATTGAGTCAATAAGTATTCAACCCTTTTGTTATGGCAAACCTAAATAAGTTTAGGAGAAAAAATGTGTTTAACAAGTCACATAATAAGTTGCATGATTTCTTAATGACTACCTCGTCTCTGTACCCCCACACATACAATTATCTGTAAGGTCCTTCAGTCGAGCAGTGCATTTCAAACACAGATTCAACCACAAAGACCAGGGAGGTTTTCCAATGCCTCGCAAAGAAGGGGACCTATTGGTAGATGGGTAAAAAAACTAAACAGACATTAAATATCCCTTTGAGCATGGTGAAGTTATTAATTACACTTTGAATAGTGTATCAATACTCCTAGTCACTACAAAAATACAGGTGTCCTTCCTAACTCAGTTGCTGGAGAGGAAGGAAATTGCTCAGGGATTTCACCATGGAGTCAATGGTGACATTAAAAAACAGTTACAGAGTTTATGGCTATAATAAGAGAAAACTGAGGATGGATCAACAACATTGATTCAGGACATGAAGTTAATTGCATTCCCAAATGTTTTGCAGTATTACTTTAGTGCCTTGTTGCAAACAGGATGCATGTTCTTGAATATTATTATTCTGTAAAGGCTTCCTTCTTTTCACTTTAATTTAGGTTAGTATTGTGGAGTAACTACAAATTGTTATGCTTGGGGCAAGTCCAATACAACACATTACTGAGGACCACTGTCCATATTTCTAGCATAGTGTTGGCTGCATCATGTTATGGGTATGCTTGTAATGTTAAGGACTGGGGTTACAAAAGAAATAGAACAGAGCTAAGCACAGAAAATTCTAGAGGAAAACCTGGTTCAGTCTGCTTTCCACCAGACACTGGGAGATTAATTCACCTTCAGCAGGACAATAACCTAAAACATAAGGCCAAATCTATACTGGAGTTGCTTACCAAGAAGACAGTGAATGTTCTTAAGTGGCCAAGTTACAGTTTTGACTGAAATCTACTTGAAAGTCTCTGGCAAGACCTGAAAATGGTTGTCTAGCAATGATCAACAACCCATTTGACAGAGCTTGAAGAATTTTTAAAAGAATAAAGGGAAAATATTGCCCAATCCAGTTGTGGAAAGCTCTTACCCAGAAAGCCTCACTGCTGTAATTACTGCTAAAGGTGCTTCTACAAAGTATTGACTTAGGGGTGTCAATACTTATGTTAATTAGATATTTCTGTATTTCATTTTCAATACATTTGCAAAAAATTCTAAAAACATGTTTTCACTTTGTCATTGTGGGGTCTTGTGTGTAGATGGGTGAGAGAAAACAATCAATTTAATCAATTTTGAATTCAGACAGTAACACAACAAAATATGGAATAAGTCAAGCGGTAGGAATTCTTTCTGAAAGCACTGTTTCACTGTGTACATGGATTCACTATGCCTGATTTTGAACAGAGGACCACAAGAGTACCTTCAGTGAGGAGAGTGCTCGAATGATTTAAATTATGCATATCTTCTCTGATTTTTTTATATGCTAATATCATTAATTCAATACGGATACATCTGTACCCCAAGGCAGATTCCAAGGAAGAGTATTGAACACATTTTTCTCCTGTAGGCCATATAATGAGTTATGGACTTAAAATGGGTTACTGTGAACTTGACAGTAGCTTACAGGTAGCTCGGGGGCAAGTAAAGTTCTGTATTTCATATTACAGTATTATTTATACTGTAATATAAATACGGTATCAAAGCAAGTACTGTAATGGCACACAGTACAGTACCGTAAAATGTACTGTAAAAAAGTAAATGCTACCGTAATCGGAAAATAATGAAGGAATGAATGAATGGATGAATGAAATTAATATAGAGAGCGGTTTGTATTTCACAGTATTATACAGTAATTACAAGGATTGGTGCAAACAGGTTGACTGCTAGGTGAAGTGTTTACACATTACAGTATATTCATAAATATTTTGTATTTTATATCACTTGCACTTCTAGAGGCCTTAACAAAGGCTTCCAAACTGGCAGCGACTACAGGGCCAAACAGACCAAAAGGACATGGCAAAATGCTCAACCATTTAAGGTTTTAGACTTGCTGCCACTCCAATCTGTCCCATATGCAAATTGATGGGGCAAATTAGTACAGCCTTCTCATTCACGGGTGCAACCAATATAGCCTATGACAAGGCATGCCTAAAAATACACTACATGGCCAAAAGTATGTGGACAAAGGGGGAACAATAATAATTTGATGAATCCATTTAACTGATGCGAATTCAGAATTTGGATATTAGTGATGTTGATACTGTATTCATCTCTCAGTGTTCATATGAGAGCCTATTGTTACTACATAATGAGAAGGTATTCATCTACAGTTATATGCACCGCAGCAGGTTGGGGAGGAGGGGCTCATGGAATGGTATCAAACACATGGTTACCATGTGTCTGATGCCATTACATTCACTCCGTTCCAGCCATTATAATGAGCCGTCCTCCCCTCATCAGCCTCCACTGATATATACGCTACATGACCAAGAGTATGTGGACACCTGCTCGTCGAACATCTCATCCCAAAATCATGGGCATTAATATGGAGTTGGTCCCCCTTTTCTGCTAGAACAGCCTCCACTCTTCTGGGAAGGCTGGAAGATTGCTGTGGGGACTTGCTTCCATTCAGCCACAACAGCATTAGTGAGGTCGGGCATTGATGTTGGGTGATTAGGCCTGGCTCGGAGTCAGCGTTCCAATTCATCCCAAAGGTGTCCGATGGGTTGAGGTCAGGGCTCTGTGCAGGCCAGCCAGTCAAGTTCTTCCACACCGATCTCGACAAACTATTTCTGTATGGACGTCGCTTTGTGCATGGGGGCATTGTCACGCTTAAACAAGAAAGGGCCTTCCCAAACTTCCACAAAGTTGGAAGCACAGAATCGTCTAGAATGTCATTGTATGCTGTAGGGGCCTAGCCCGAATCATGAAAAACAGCCCCAGACCATTATTCCTCCTCCACCAAACTTTACAGTTGGCACTATGCATTCAGCCAGGTAGCATTCACCTGGCATCCGCCAAACCCACACTGCCAAGTGGTGAAGCGTGGTGGTGATTCATCACTTAAGAGAATGCGTTTTCACTGCTCCAAAGTCCAAGCTTTACCCCACTCCAGTTGGCATTGCACATGGTGATCTTAGGTGTGCGGCTGCTCGGCCATTGAAACCCATTTTATGAAGCTCCCTACGGACAGTTATTGTGCTGACATTGCTTCCAGAGACAGTGTGTAACTCGGTAGTGAGTGTTGCAACCGAGGACAGATGACTTTCATGCGCTGCGCGCTTCAGCATCAGCTGTCCCGTTCTGTGAGCTTGTGTGGCCTATCACTTCGTGGCTGTGCCATTGTTGCTCCAGACATTTCCAACTCACAAAAACAGCACTTACAGTTGAGCTCTAGCAGAGCAGAAATTTGACGAACTGACTCGTTGGAAATGTGGCATCCTATGACGGTGCCACGTTGAAAGTAACTGAGCTCTTCATTATGGCCATTCTACTGTCAATGTTTGTCTATGGAGATTGCATGGCTGCATGCTCGATTTTGTACACCTCACAGCAACTGGTGTGGCTGAAAAAGCCAAATCCACTAATTTGAAGGGGTGTTCACATACTTTTGTATATATAGTGTATGTTAACAAGCCAGAAACAACAATACCATGCACCCACTAGTGGTCAAAAGGTTTTTGGTGCTCTAAGGATATGGTACTGTATTCTGTGGGGTGGAATTACAGTACCATTAGAAATACAGCAGTTCTTTCCCCGCCCACAACATTTTCCCACAATGCACCATAATTTACAGTATGCTGCAGTAAAACGTTTCAGAGTATTGATAATACCCAAAATTACCTTATAATTTACAGTTTTCCATTACAGTGTACAGTACAGGAAGTGGTTGAGGAGTTTGGCCAGAGAAGTCATGAATATTTACAGTCGCTATGTAGATAATTGTCTGATCAGGGAAGTGACATTGGAGTGGTTTTTCACTTGGATCCCATCACCTCAGTGTTAATGGATGTTACATAGGTGTGCTTTCAGGGGAGACATCACCAGTGAAGTTTCTATTATTGTGACATCTCTAGAGATGTCATGCTTTCAGGTTGCCTTTTATACAGCACCAACCTCACTTAGCAGGGCAGGAGAGCTGTCCCTCACAGAGAGGTATAGTGCTAACACCTTTCTGGTTTAAAAGCAAAATGGGGAGTTTGAAAGGGGAGGAGGGGGGTTTAAAAAGCAGGAGAGCTGAGTGAACAAGAGGCGGGGTCCACTAGGTTTGACTAATTGTGTTTTAAAGTGGGTCTTTGAGCACACAATGGGGAATGGGATGGTTTTTAGCTCCCCTGTGAAGCACCAGAGGATGAGAAAGTTGTCAGATTTGTAGGTCAGGCTGCAGAGGTTGGTGTTAGGGACTCAGAGCAGCAGAAATGATGGTGTTTTGATTGTGATTTCACATAGTGATTGTGTCTTACTACTCTTTGCCACAATTCTGTCTACATTACAGCAACGGGAGGAGTCATATCTCCCTTCTAATAGTGTCACTTTTTGCTGATGCATTTTAAGACAGTTACAACATGATCCTCCTCTCTAGTACTGTATATGGATTGTCTTTCCAGCCATGAAGTTAGTTTTGTTACCTTGCAGTGTGCCATTCCTTCTCTTCTGCAATATGGTGACAAAGATCTTAATTGATTTCATCATTTTAGAGAGAATAGCAGGAGTGTTTCCTACTCTCATCTGGTGCTCATCAGAGCCTGACCCGGTTATGGTGTGCTACGTGAGCATGTGTGGCTCCAGAGGGACCTGTCCCTTCCTTGTGCTGATACAGGGATGTAGAAGGAGGTCACCAGCAGCCCACCACAACCCAGCCCACCACAGCCCAGCTCACTACAGCCCATCCCATCCCATCCCATCCCAGCCTGCTCCACTCCTGTTTGCAGTGCTTACAATTCCCTCCAACATTGTAGGTCATTCGGCCTCTCCTTCCATTTTGGGAAGGGCTTCCGGGGATATTTCGCCCTAGAAAAAAAATAATTATCGTATCTTCCTAATTCCCAATTATTATGCACAGGCTTATTTAAGAAAAAGGATTATATGTTTTGTGTGTTAGAGGATGGATTTGAATTTGACACTCCTCTACTTCTGTTCTGTGAGGAGTCCTACACACAGATGAACCAGGCGAGGAGAGGAGAGGAGAGCTCGGCACGCAGGCTGTCATGTAAGCCGTATTCTCTGGGGCCACCTCTTGGTGCACGTTGCTTCCTGCCGCAGGTAAAAGCGTCAGTGTGAGTGCTGCTTTGCTGTGTGTGAGCGTCAGGCTGTGCTGTCCTCTCCCTCCCACAGCGAGAGCAGCTCTGCTGGGTACCAGCTCCACCATTCACCAGAGGACACATTACCCCAGTGCTGACATGGAGAAGGTAAGGCGTTCTCTCAACGTTCTATTAACATTCCTATGACACGGCTGACACAGATTACCTCAACTCTCTTTTTCCCCCACAAGCAGATTTTCCATTCTACTTTTGTTTGTGCCTCTGTGTAGAGGCAATTGCAGAAATAGAATGAATGTATGTGCATGGACTTATTTTCTGTCTTAGCCCGAGGGTATTCAGACTCTCTCAAGTCTTTGATGTACTTCAGTGTATTTCTAACAAAGTGAATATGAATATTTTTCCAAATAACTCTGAGGGGATAATGTTAACTGTTAACTGTAATGTGAGGAGGATTAAAAGATACACAACACGTTCTGAAAGAAGAAAGGATAATCCTGTGCAATTGGCATGCCTTCAGTATGACCTGTTTTCTTATATTGTTGCAGCTGTATTTTGATATGTGATTTCAGTACATTTGATTTGAATGTGCACTTCATTCTGTGCTACTAGCTGTCTTTAAGCTGCATTAAAAGGGAAATGAATCAGCTGGTTGAGCAGCTTGTGTCTGTGACTCTCAACATGGCTTCATTTTGAGGAACATGATTGAATGCATCTGACATTCTCTGGGAATAGCTCAGAATGTGTGAGCATCGACACAAGTAACCGCTCTGAGGAGTGTGATTTAGCCCAAAGTACAGAGGGAGGTAACACAAATACTTCTGACATATGTCACCCCATCTTTATATCAGACGACCTTGTTGTTTTGTGTGTGTGCTTGTGTGCGTGCGTGCGTGCTTGGTGTGTGTCAATACATGACAGGTCTTCTTTGTGTGTGGCAGCGTTGCTCAGAGTGCCCAGAGCCCAGGCTAGCCCAGAGCCTGTGTACATTCTGCAACAAGTGGCTGTGCTACCAGTGTACAGACATGCACCAGCACCAGAGAGCCACCCCTCAGTGCTCAGACCTGCACCAACACCAGAGGCCCACCACCCAATGTGTCGACCTGCACCAGAGGGACCAGATGGCCCCCAGCTCTCTGCCTCCACCCGAACCAGGCAAGCATCTCTCTCTCCCAGACAGGTTCTCCCATCCCTCACTGCCTCTCCAATCTCCACATCCGGGTGTCTCTGGCCGGTTGGGTGGAGATGGGCTTCGTTTCCCCGGGGTCGTCATCAGACCTGTTTGGGTTTCTTTGTTTCAACTTTTTCCCATGTTTGTTTGTTAATCATGTCTCAGTAGGAATGATTGTGATGAATTATGCATGTAGCCTGTAATGGTTGGTGGTACAGTAATGGTTCCTACAGACCCTTATGTATTACAATTCCTGTTGTCATGTTGCCCACATTCAGAAAGTGAACACTGAGAATGATACTATTTTTGTAGCAACAGTGTGACATTATTCGTGGATGCTGAAAAGTACGTTTCTAGGTCTCTACTCTTGGATGCTAAAAGGCGAAGTCATACTGTAACTCTGTGATCACATCTCACCTCTATTGCCACCTCTAAGTGTTGCTGTCTTAGTGTGTTAGTGTTTTGTTTTTGTGTTTTGGTGAGAACACCAGTTTGAAGTGTTGCGGGTGAGAAAGCGTAGCTCTGCAGGCAGGATGTGGTCACTCAGCTCTTAGCACTGGGGCTGTGCTACGCAGTGCACAATAGGCCTTGTGGAGAGCATTGTGCAAAAGGCACTGCTCATTAGAGTGGTGTGTCCAGCAGAGTGCGGTAGGGTTGTGTTCAGCAGATAGCTATGTTCAGCTGAGACTTTAGTCAGGCTCTGTGGGCCTGTGTGCAGCAGTTTGCATACGAACTGGGATGTGCTTGTTATGTTATAGGGTTTTGTTGAGCGCTTTACTGTTCTGTTGAGTTAGTGTTTAATTGACTGTACTAACTAGGGCCATACTTAGCTGTGTGTGTGTGTGTGTGTGTGTGTGTGTGTGTGTGTGTGTGTGTGTGTGTGTGTGTGTGTGTGTGTGTGTGTGTGTGTGTGTGTGTGTGTGTGTGTGTGTGTGTGTGTGTGTGTGTGTGTGTGTGTGTGTGTGTGTGTGTGTGTGTGTGTGTGTGTGTGTGTGTGTGTGTGTGTGTGTGTGTGTGTGCAGCAGCAGTACTGTGTATTGTTGGGGGCTGTGTTTACTCATTGTGACCCTGTGGTCTCTCTATCACATTGTGATCTGTTTCCTGCCCCTTGTGGTATGTGTGCGTTTGTGTGTGTGCGTTTGTGCCTGCGTGTGTGTCTGTGACTGTGGGAAAACCTTCTGCATCACCCCAGAGTATAGACATAGGACCAACTTTAATATTTACAGTGGATAGCCATCTGAACATCACCCAGTCTTCTCAGTCCTCATAACAATGCTTAGGCCTGCTCCGAGTGCAGTGCACACAGTTTCATGACACAATCATTACCCAAGAGGGGAAATAAACACCAGCATCAGGATACAACAATTGGTTGTTACTGGTCTCAAAAGTCAATTAAAGGCTTCAGTCAATTTGGGTCCAGTTTTGAAGTAAATAAACTAATGCCACATGGTGATTGCTTGGACTCCGTCCCAAATTATACCCTATTCTTACATGGTGCACTACTTTTGGCCAGAGCCCTATAGGGAACAGGTGCTATTTGGGATATAACCTTAGTGTCAGGAAGTGATAACTTTGGGCAGGAAGTCTCATATGTGCTGCATAAGAATCACATTTCCAGCTATTTATACAGATCATTTGCATAGAGTAGGAACTCTCATTACATTGCAAATCAAATGACTAATGCTGCATTTATTTTTAAAACATGGCCGTTTATGCATGCACACATGAAAGTCATTTGTTCTCTAGCAACATTTGTTACTGTCTACATCCTGCGGTGTGAAGGTTTTGTTTGATTCTTCAAAAGCCAACCGAACAAAGTTATTAATCTACATTGGCACTGGTCTTTCATTTCTCCGATCAAAGACCTTCTCTCTCTGCCCTATTTCCCATCTGTCTACCCATTCTTTAAGTCCAGAGATATTTACTAGATTTAAAAGATGCCATATTTCCCTAACCTAAAATAGTTTGGGAATGATGATGATACTGAATGACTCATGTAATGCATGTTAACTTGAGGCCAATATCAGATTCAACGTATTTTCCAACTCTAAAAAAGAGTAGAATGAGATTGCAGATAACATTTTAAGCAAAATGAAACAAAACTAAACAGGAAACATTCAGCGAAATAGTAGTTTGTCTTGTAGCTTGATATAACAATAGAATAAAACGTTGATGTACGTAAACTGTGTGCTGCCAGACATGAATGTTATGCAGTTGCTCTTTAGTAGGCCGCTTTGTTTACATGATGTGTCTTTGAACATTTGTTTGCATGATATATCTTTGTGCATTTAGCAAATAAATGTACAGCACCAATTCCTCCCAATGGGTTTAGCTGTAGTGTGAATTGCTTGTTTAGTCCTTCTCTGTGGTAATGCTATGCTTCTCTCCCCCCTCCCCCCTCTGCCCGGCAGGCCCTGGCTCGTGTGGCCGCCCCCTCCTCATGTGCCACTCTCACAGACAGGAGCCCTTGGAGCTCTTCTGTGAGTCCTGTGACCTCATGTGCTGCAGCAGCTGTCACCTGTCCGCCCACAAGAACCACAGGTCAGTCCTTAGACACGGCACAAGGGCATTACAGTGAGGAACTAACAGCAGGTTAAAAACCTCCTGCATTGTGTCTGGTGCATATCTTCAACCTATCTAATTCCAATTCAGTCCATATGATACATTCCCCTGTTGACTGTGATTTTGCAGTGCATTAGTGGTCCCAATAGTCCCTAACGTCAAATAGTAACTAGCCCTCAAGGTGATGCTTTAAATGAAAGGGTGTAAAGTGGTGAGGTTAAGTGGTGTTTCTATTGTATTATTTGACCCACTGTGATATCTGTTTGCCCTCAGGTTGGTGCACATTGGAAAGGCCCTGCAGGACCAACAGTGGCAGTTTGAGAGCCTGATGGCTCAGGTGGAGGAGAGGAGGTCTGCAGTGGAGAGTACAGCCAAACAGATAGAAGACAGGTAAGCTCCGCTTGTACAATACATTACAGACAGATGTGTAGAATGATCAAGAGTATACACTGATCTCATAAAGCAAGTGTAAAGCCAACAGCTGGTGGTCTCAGAAACCTGGCTCAAATTTTCCAGAGCAATGTTGATGAAATGTATATGTCCTCTCAAAGATCATATACAATACACTCTCCAACTCTGAATGAAATACCCATCTAACATATGTAAAGCATCCAAGTGCAATAAAGCACTTATACACCACAATCCATCAACTGTTTTGGTTTCTCTGTCAGTAATCAGAATGTCATTTTCTCTGTGTTCCTCTCAGGCTGCATGGTGTAAAGATCACGCAGAGGAAGGCTGAGAACCAGATTAAAATGGCAAAGATGATTATGATGAATGAGCTGAACAAACGGGCCAACCTATTAATAGAGCAACTGGAGGTAATGACTTTCCCTCCCTCCCTCCCTCCCTCCCTCCCTCCCTCCCTCCCTCCCTCCCTCCCTCCCTCCCTCCCTCCCTCCCTCCCTCCCTCCCTCCCTCCCTCCCTCCCCTCAGTCTCAGTGTTTCCAGGGGCATTCATCTCCAGTGTCTAGCTGACCATGAATGTACATGTTCCCAATCAGGAGCGATCCCAACATCTAATCAGTTCTGAGAGGCAATAATGATCTGTCAAAAAAGCAGGGATCTTAGGAATGAAGTCCGGCGAAAAACAAGCCATTGATTAGCCCCTCTCTTTCCATCTGTAATTCACTCTCTCTGTGCCAGCAATTACACATGAGCATGTTTCAGTCTGCCTCTGTGTGTGTGTGTTTAGAAGATCTCGGAGGACTTCCAGCGGCGTCTGGAGGACCAGCTGCAGGGGGAGATAGAGATGTGCAGCCAGCTGGACCACGTGCAGAACTTCATCAGCTGGGCAACGGCCCACCACCTCAAGAACCCATTACTCTTCAGCAGGGAGCTGGTAGGTCTGAAGGGACAGAAGGGTGGGCTTGCGAGTCAAACACAAGGCCATTTTTTTGTCCCTTGTAAAACTCAAGGCCATTTTCTAGTCTCATTTAAAAACAGAGAAATAAAACATTTTTGGAGTTGATTATGGAAAAAAAGTAATTTGGGCATTTACATTACGCCTGTCCTCCTTTAGATTTCTCTCCAGATGCAGCGCCTGCTTGAACCCCCACTACACTCAGACGCCTGGCTCCCTGTGAAGATCAAGTTCAACTGGGATGCAAGCTACTGGACTAAGCAGATCTCAACTTTGGGTAAACTAAGGCTTAAAGGACTTGGCTGCAGTAGCTTGGCTGCAGTGACTGGTTGTAAACTGGTTGTATGTAATTATTGAAAGTGTTGCATTTAATGCCGTCCTACTGGAGACCTGGCCTTATTCCTAAACTACAAGTATCTCTGTTGTTCTAGGTCAGCTCACTGTCGAGGGGGGAAATCGCTCCTACTCTGAGGGCGTGGCCTTCCCCAGCATCCTGAGGCCCCAGCCTATCACCTGCTTGTCCCTGCCATCTGTGTGCCATGGAGAGCGGGAGCAGGGCTGTGCCTTCCCAGCCTGCTGTCAGCCCCAGATGTGCTGCCTCCACTGCATACCCCCACAGCCAGCTGTGCAGCTGGACAAGACCCAGCGGGAACCCAACCCCTACTCCGCCAGGTGTGCCCAGTCCACCCTCAGCTCTCCCTCCCTGGCCCTGCACCAGAGTCAGCTGCTGAGGTGCTGGGGCCCTGACAGTCCTCCAGGTCCACCAGCTGTGGCGCCCTCCTCCATGCAGCGTCCCCAACAGCAAGAGCATCTCCCGGCTGCTGACCCAGGCCTGCTCAGCTCCAGCTCCAACAGTAGAGGTCTTGGACTTCAGCCCCCAGCCACAGCCCTCTACCAGCCTCAGATTCAGCCGCTTCCCGAAACTCATGCACAGCCAGCCACAGATGGGGCCAGGGAAGGCCAGGGCCAGCAGGCCAGCAGAGAGAGAGAGCAGACTCCTGGGCAGCCAGTTGTGAACAGAGAGGTGTTGACAGAGCAGATCCAGGAGGGGAGCAGGGAGAAGACACATGTACTGACAGGGGTGGACATAGAGGTGCTGACAGACGGGATCCAGCAGGAGCAGCAACAGCAGCAACAGCAGCAGCTCCTGTCTCCCCTAGTGGCCACACTGACAGTGGAGCAGCAGGAGGAAGAGCAGCAGGAGGAAGAGCAGCAGGAGGAAGAGCAGCAGGAGGCCAGGACTACACAGCCAACCAGAGACTGCAGAGATGGCAGGGTGAGTTGATCAAAGCACACTATAATGAACATTGTTTCTTCACATCAGAGATGCTTAAACCATATCAACTTAGTAAAGCTGTCCATGTTTGCTCAGCGATAGTGCACTTTTGGCCTACGTTGGAGTTCCCCCATTGTTGTCTGTTGACCAGAGAGTTGTATAGGTCCCACAACCTCATTTCGCTTTCACTCTGTTGACTCCCCAGTGGTCACACTTGTCCCTCCTCATTCTCTATGGTCTTATAGACCTCACCACACACTCTGAGCTCAGAGGTGTCAAAACACACGGTCTTGCTCACAAACACCTCTCAGACTAACAGTAACACACATGCCTCAGCCCTGCCTCGCTTCTGGCCATGCACACATACACGCACACACAAACCAAAGGTCACACACCTGTCCTGAGAAGAATAGTGCAAGGTACAGCCATTGTTTCACTTTGGTTGTGCATTATGGCAGAATAAAAAGCCAATGGGTTGAGGGAAGGCTGGATACAGTAAATTGGGTTCATGGTGTTATAATTGAAGCTCAAAGCACATTGTACCGCAGGGAGCTTTGCGTGATAGCAAGTCTTAAACCCAGGATGACAGCAGTATTTCCTGTCTCAATATCTACATACAGCGGATATTGAAAAAATTCTGGCAATAACTTTGTTTACGCCAAATGATCAGTCACAGTGGTTGACAACTGCCCTGAAAACAGATGGTGCTACAGAAACCTAACTGGCTTCCATTTGAAGAAGGAACTATGCTTAAGAAAGAGGCACACTAACACAATCAAAGCACCAGCTATGCTGAAATATATTTAAAAAAACTGAAGTGCAGCATTGCAGTAAAGCTAAAAAAAGATTCTACTGTTTATTATTAGTACCCTTGGTACCAGGGATTGAGCAACCGAATGATCACTGATCAAAAATGTTCCTCCTGCATGATTAAAACAACAGAGGCACATGATTTCCGCCTTGCCAAGACACAGTGAGTGAAAGTGAGAAGAAAAAGCGCTTGGGCGCAGCCACATACGTACTTAACCTGGTAATAATGAGACACTTGGGGAATTGGTGGAGCTGGCAGGTTGATTTCAGCTCTGGGTACACTTCTCTCAGATACATCCCTGTCTTCTGTCTCGCTCCCTCTTCCTCTAGAAGAGGATTATAGCTTTTTTCTCCACATTTAGACTCCTTCACACCTCTCCTCGGGGCGCGGATCAGGTAAGTGTTTTAACCGAGTGGTAATTATGAGCACATGCTCTGTGTCAGCTGGTCTAAATCTCCATGGTGTGTGGCGCGCTGTGAGAAATAAGACAGAGAAAAAAAGGGAGGGAAGGAGAGGTGAGAGGAAGAGAAGGGGTGAGAGGAAGAGGAGGGGTGCTGAGACACAGGCTAGTGCTCGAGCTTTGTCAGGCGTATGGCTGCATTAGCACAGAGATACAGTTTCTGGGGGCTTTTTGGAAAACTCGCATTAGTGAAATGATGACGAGTGGGGAAGGCCAATGGAGGAGAGACAGAAAGAGAGTCTAATCTGTGATGTGCTAATGCCGCTTATTCAAAGGAGCCTAGCTAACGCACTTCTGATGGTGGATTTACATACGATAATTGGTGTTGTAACTAAGCCCTTCATTATCAGTAGAATAACGGTGTTGTGAGCAGTTGTGTGGGCCATCTCTCGCTGAAATGAATGGGCTTTGTAGCGATTGCGTTGTTTTTAATCAGACAGGCAGGGCTCACAGAATGGATTCTGAGTGGCGTCCTTAGTGCGTGTGGTACTGAAGGTTGTTCCGCCACACACCTCCCACCACCGCACTGTCTCCCCGTTGCTATGACATGAATAGATGCACCTGTGTTGTATGATGCTCAGTCAGCAACAGTAGAGTGTGCTGATGCAGTCTGCTTTTGTGTTTCTGTGTCCTGACAGAGATCCACTTCACTGGAGATGTCTGTGACGACCCATGGGTTCAGTGTTGATGCTCAGAGCAGCAGGCCCAGCTCACTGTGTGGGAGGAAGAGTCGATCCCAGAGCATCCCACCAGAACTGGCAGGCCCCTCCAGCAGCCCCTCCACAGACAGGCCCCTGGGGGCCACCCACAGCTTAGCAACAGCAACAGCAGCCGTGGAACGGGGACGCATGGCAGACCAGGTAACCCATTAACCCATTAATGAACAGAGACCTGCTGCCATAGAGATCCTATAATTCATGTAATTCTATGTCTACTGCTACCAAGGAGAGTGCAGGTGAAAGGTCATGGCTGACTGGAGACAAGGAATTCTCAATAAATGACTGGCATTCTATTATAAGATTTTCAATGGAAAATTAATGGACATTTTAATTGTGATCGAGAGTCATGCCTATTCTCTTCAACTTCCATTATTACATGTCAGCTTCTTAAGGCTGTCTAGCTGTTAAGGCTGTCTAGCTGTTAAGGCTGTCTAGCTGTTTAGGCTGTCTAGCTGTTAAGGCTGTCTAGCTGTTAAGGCTGTCTAGCTGTTAAGGCAGTCTAGCTGTTAAGGCTGTCTAGCTGTTAAGGCAGTCTAGCTGTTAAGGCTGTCTAGCTGTTAAGGCTGTTCTGATCAGAGCTTGTATAAGAGACATGCCATTATACAGTTCCATTAGGGACATTACAGTATAGCTACAAAGAAAAGAACATTGTAAAAGAAAACAAAATTCTAAATACTGTATCTATTACAATATGTCAGATGAAAAAGTTATTTTAAACAGTCTCAGCAGTTTGGATTTGACATATAAATGTGGCAGAAAGGTTTGGCTGTCAGACTTAAAACCTTGTTCTTGTTACACACTTGGCAATGTAAATTCTTTGCTGAGGGTATAACACATTACCAAAAAATAGAACTGATACAGCAATGAGTCCATTTGATTTTATTGCAAACAAATTGGACAAAGTTGCTAGTGTTTCTGTTTAAAGGTACATTTAACAAAATTACCTTTTTGGGTCAATCAGATTCCAGGTTTTTGGTGGCAAAGCCTTTTCTCGTTTTTTGTCTCTGCAGTTGACTTTGTAGCATGATGTAGTATAATACCCATAATGTTTTGTAACGATATCTGGTTTATCTTACTAAACACATTCCTAAAGCTAACACTAAGGTGTCGCTCCTCCTTATTCTTACAGACTTTGGATGTAAAATATGGTTGGTGTCTGTGCTTGATACAGTAGTTGATGTTGATTATGACTGATTCCCTCCCTCAGCAGGGTTTCATGGATCTCAGGCGGAGGGGGTTGTCTTCTGATGGAGTGATACGATCCTTAGCCACTCCTCCCTCCAGAGGCCAGCCCAGCCTACGCCTGTCACCTTTGACCATCTACAAGACAGAGCCTGGTACTGAGCCACTTACTTCCAAATATGATACATTTATCATTTATTTATTTATTATTATACAATAAACATTTCTCAGATAATTTATTTATGTATACACTGTACACTGCAATTCAGATCAAGCTGCCAATATTGTACACCATGGCTATAATAAATTACATCTCTCTCTCTCTTTCTCTCTTTCTCTCTCTCTCGATAAATATGTTCTGATTATGTAGTAACAATATGCTCTTTTATAAACATATGAACACTGAGAGATGAATACAATATCATCATTACTAACATCCAAATTCTGCTTTCACATCAGTTAAATGGAATCATCAAATGATTATTATTTCTCCTGTTACCAGATTATGTCTATGCATATGATGAGACTGGGCATGACGTCAAAGGAAAATGCAGAATACCAAGAAAGACTCCAGACAACAGGTATGTTCTTTTTAAACATCACACTAATCTTCAAAAAATAAGTTGAAGTCAAAAGGGGAAAAGCTAAAGTTATGTCGCTTCACCACTTCCCTCTTCATACATCAGTGACAGAGAGGTACAGAAGGAATCTGGGAGTTCCAGTTCCAAGGTTCCAGTGGTGTGTTTGGAAAGGCTGAAGATCCTGGTGTCTCGGATCCCACCACAGGGGCGGCGACAGAGTGACCCTCTGCCAGACACCGCAACAGAAAGGACCGGACCTGTTCCACAGAGGGGATGGAAGGACAAGATGACTGAGGTAGGCTCCACTAAAACACAGTGAACTCTTTTCTCTTCCAGAAAGTCCATGATGTCAGATTATACTAGTCTCATAACCACAATAAACATTATGTCTGAACTAGTTTTGTCCAGCAGCTGGTTCTTATAAGCGGCAGGAATTAGCCCGGAGAAGAGGTCTGAACTAAATTGCAATGTGTTTCAGATCAGGGTAAAATACTACTGGCATGTTCTAAATGTCCAACTCTGTACTTTGTCTACAGGGAATATCAAAAGAAGCCAAGGTCGCAACGGTCAGCCCGTCTCTGGATAAACAATACTCAGAGAGACACACTATCAATCAATCTCTCCCACCTCCAGTAATCAATGATTGGCCTGAGCATAGAAGACACAGTCCTCACAAAGAGCTCACACTGCAAGTACCCACCACTGATCTTGTATCACCCCCACCTTTCTCTGCACCTGACCTTGACTCTGACTCAGATCCCAGGTCAATCTCAGAAACTGTTTCTGACCCTGAACTGGACTCGGACCCACAACCAGAATCTGACCCACAAGCTGAGTCTGCATCAGAGGCTGATCTGGAATCAGTTGCTGATGAGGAATCTCCTGATGAGCCTGCTACAGAATCTGAACCTAGTGTGGAATCAGAACCTAGTGTGGAATCAGAACCTAGTGTGGAATCAGAACCTAGAGTGGAATCAGAAGGTAGTGAAGAATCAGAGAATGGTTTAGAATCAGAGAATGGTGAAGACCTGGATGCTGATGCGGAATCGGAGGCTGATATGGAATCAGACCTCCAACCTGACCCTGGCTCAGACCCCCGTTTTCCATCTGAAACACGTCCGGGATTAGATTCTGACCTGGAATCAGACTGTGCACAACCCCCTGAATCACAAGGGTCTGTAGAATCTGGACCAGATCTTGAATCGGAGCCAGACTCAGCCCCTGACCCAGCCTCTCTAAGTCCTGAACCAGGAGTGGAGTCCCCTCCAGCCCAGAGGGCCCTGGATGCAGACCCTGGTCCACAGAGGCATTGTGAAGGAGCCGAGCAGGCCCTGACTGGGGCAGAGACCATGGAGGTGGAGAGTGAAGACTTCTGTGCCGTGTGTCTGATCGGAGGAGACCTTCTGTGCTGTGACCGCTGTCCCAAAGTCTTCCACCTGTCCTGCCATGTGCCCGCTCTCCTCAGCTTCCCCACGTAAGTCATCTCACCGCCATAAGTCATAGACTGTGTCCCAAATGGCATCCGATTCCCTATATAATGCATTACTTTTGAACAGGGCTCATAGGGCTCTGGTCAAAAGTAGAATAAGGGGCCATTTGTGACGCCTCACTTCTCTCATCCATCAGTCTTGTCTACACTACTGCTCGGTGGTTGAAGATAGCCAATGTCTGCCTCTGTGTCCTCTCCCACTTCAGGGGTGACTGGGTGTGTACCTTCTGCAGAGATATCCAGCAGCCAGAGGTGGAATATGACTGTGAGAACCAGAGGCTGGCTGCAGAATGTTCAGGAAAGCCACTACCTCATGGTCTCTCTGCTTGTGACCAGAGAGTAAGTACTGTATTATTCTTCATTATGAAAATGTAAATCAACTGACACTGGACTCAAAATATTACTACAGTCAGTAGTGTCAAGGAGGGCTCAATGTCTTCTGTAAGTGGGGTTTCACACCTACTAGTTACAGTAAATGTTATTTATCATAATAAATCAATGTTGTCCCCCCTCTGTAGAAATGTGAGAGGTTGACTCTGTTGATCTGCAGCAACATGCTAAGTGCTCCCTTCCATGAGCCGGTCAGTCCACTGGTAAGTGATCCCAATCTTATTCTTAATCAGCATGTTAGTATTCACAATACTCCACAAAAACACAGTGATCTGGTTTAATAAAATGTGTTTTGAAACCTAGGCTCGCCACTACTACCAGATAATCAAAAGGCCCATGGATCTGTCTGTGATCAGGGCCAAACTCAGCAAGAGGAGCACTCACCACTACTATTCACTTGAGGAGTTTGTGGCTGATGTCTCCCTCATGTTCAGGAACTGTGCAAAATTCAATTATGTAAGTGATATAGATTAATAATAATATTTTAGTGATAGAGGTTAAACTGTATATATTGACCACTCTTTCAGTGCTATATTGCAAATGCATATTTTATTGTATCATTTACATTATTAAATGTCCCACAATGCAATTGTAAGTACTGATCCGGGTCACAGTAGTAAAACCTGAGATGAGCTGTGTTTAATGTCTGGTTTCTCTGTCTGTCCTCCAGCCGGACTCAGAGGTGGCCCAAGCAGGTCGCAGCCTGGAGACGTTTTTCAGCTCCAGACTCAGGGAGGTGTTCCCAGACAGGGCCTTCCCTGCAGCCGAGGAGGACTCCGACAGCGATGAGTACGACGAGGTGTACAGAGCAGCTGAGGGAGGCTTCCCCTGGCCAGAGAAGAGAGAGCAGTGCCACAGGAAGAGGAAGAGGAGGCACTCTCTCAACTGGAGGAAGCATAACTTCTAGTTGTAGGCAGTGAGGCAGAGCCTATCACTGGCTATTTTGAAGGACAGTATGACATGATATTGCACTGGATGTTTCCATCCAAGAGAGGAAGCTGAGTTTTTATGAAGGGATTGTATGTACATATTTACATTTTGAGAATTGTACTTCTTCATTATAAAGGTTATCTGCTCTTAATTTGGCCTGATATTTGTGTCAAATATTATTGTATAAGTATAACCTGACTTACATCTTTATACTTAATATGCCTTTATAAACTGCGTTTCTGGTATTTGTTTTTTGTTTCAGATATATTTGTAGATTCTACCTATATTTGTAGATTCTCCATCATATATACAGCAAAACCTACAAGGTCAGTATTGATAAATGGTAAACATATTTATAAATGTTAAACTCTACAATATCTTGTTTTATATATTAATATTGAATGTTTTTAGTGGCTAAATGATTGCAGGCAATTAGTAAATACAGACTATTAATGTTAATATTTCTGTCTTGCATTTTATATATATATATATATATATATATATATATATATATATAATATGTCTCTCTGTCCTATATGCACTTAAAGTACAGTATAGAATGTTATGTATGGCCTCCCTTTTTTTACGGTAATGATTTGAGTGACTGACAGAGGGCGCCCTAGCAGCAATGACTGAGAACAAAGAAAAAAGTTAAGTTCATATTGAACCAAGGGGGTATTCAAAGAAGATTAAGATAAATATAAAAATGAACATACCTTTAGTTGAAATTGCCACAATAATATTGCAAGGCACATATGCTTTAGATTTGCATTTATTCAATCCTAATGAAATCCTACTTCATTAGGATAAGGCCAGTATTAATAATGATTATTTCTCCGGCTTAATGGGAGTGGAAGGTATTTGATCCAGTGTGAATAAGTAGAAAGAGCTGGAGAAGTTAAGAGAGACTTAAGAGTAATGTTATGTTATATCAACTTTCTGTAGTTTCTATGTAGAATGTACATGTTAGTTTTTCATTTATGTAAAATGGCTGCTGCAATTTGGTAGAGCTGGCTGTATTTTTTTAAAGGTTGCTGCAAATTAATAGCTGAAATTAACTGTAGGATCAAGCTAAGTTTGCTATTTGAATAAACAAACAGACTTAAAACGATTGTAGGTATTTTTTCTCTGTAGTATTTCATTTGGACTTTTCAATATGGAATATCCCTGCTTCCATCTCTAATATTGAATCCTAAAGCCTACAAAGACCCTCTCAGAGTTAGCTGGTATCAAGAAATGTCCATTTAATAAAGAACAGTTGAAGAGAAAAGTGCTGCATTTGAAACGGTCCTTGCTATTCTTCTACGATTCCTTTTGATTCCTAATTTCTATTCTGTCTGAAGTTATTTTATGGGGTAATGGAAATAATAAATGTATATCTTTAAGCAACAAAGGCATGTTTTGTATCAACATAGTCTTCTTGCTAGTTACTACCTAAAATATATGTAATAAGCTTAAAGGTATGCTGAGTCATTTCCTGAGATTTTGGGGTATTTGACAGAATGGGGTTGTGATTAGTTGCCAACAGTCAAGTGTCAGTCAGTGTCCCACCTCTTCTCCATATGGGCGGTGTTGCTGTGGACTTGACAAGATGCAGGATGCGTTGCCTACTGGAGACATGGAGCCAGAGCATCAGTGGGTATTAATGCAGACAACTTCTCAGTATTGTGAGTTTGTTGTTCAAACCATGAAGGAAAATAATCTCCTAAAATAACCACATTTATGTTGATGTTAGCTATTTCACAACTTCTTTCATCTTCCTTTATTTACAGCAGCTAGTCATATCCAAGAAAGATAACATGCCTTACTAAATATTTCATGGAGATAAAAAGTGTTTAAAAGTTGCTGTGTCAGCCTACCATGCAAACTTTCCTCAAAGCCCCGATTCTCTGTTTGTCCAAAACTTTTCCTACCTAAAAGTAATTTTCTCTTAATGAGTTAGAACATTATGCGTTGCCTGGAACCCTTTAAATCATTCAGTTTGAGTGTAGTCTTCCATTAAATGTGATTCACAGGGTCCTTATGGTTGCTTATGGTTGAGGGCAGTGAATGATGTATGATTAATCCTGGCTCCCTTTGAAAACCATCGGCTAGCCCCGACCAATTTTCTAATTCAATTATCCTCGATAGTCTTGATTGAACCATCATGCAGACATTAAAGCATTCCACACTGAAATGTTTCACGAAAGGCACAAGAATAACCTGCCGTTGGGGCAGCAGGTAGCCTAGTGGTTAGAGCGTTGGGCCAGTAACCAGCAGGTAGCCTAGTGGTTAGAGCGTTGGGCCAGTAACCAGCAGGTAGCCTAGTGGTTAGAGCGTTGGGCCAGTAACCAGCAGGTAGCCTAGTGGTTAGAGCGTTGGGCCAGTAACCAGCAGGTAGCCTAGTGGTTAGAGCGTTGGGCCAGTAACCAGCAGGTAGCCTAGTGGTTAGAGCGTTGGGCCAGTAACCAGCAGGTAGCCTAGTGGTTAGAGCGTTGGGCCAGTAACCAGCAGGTAGCCTAGTGGTTAGAGCGTTGGGCCAGTAACCAAAAGGTTGCTAGAGTGAATCCCCGAGCTGACAAGGTAAAAATATTTTGTTCTGCTCCTGAACAAGGCAGTTAACCAACTGTTCCTAGGTCGTTATAAATAAGAATTTGTTCTTAACTGACTTGCCTAGTTAAATAACAGAGCAGCCTGGTGGATGCAGGGCCGGCTCTAGCCTTTTGGGGGCCCTAAGCATAATTTGGTTGGTTTTACAACTACTTTCCTGCAATTCTACACATTTTGCCATGACTTATACCATGTTAATATGATATCTGAGTGAGAATGACTAACAAAATCAATTGAGGCCCGCTGGGCATGTGCCCTGTGTGCCCGGTCGGTAATTCGACCATGATTATGATAAGATATACTTTATTAGTCCATGCAAGATGGAAATTAGTCTTCTGCTTTTATCGAACCTGAAATTACAAGAGAAAAACTGCTGATGCACAACCAAATTCTGAAATTGCACCTTGTGTTTTCTACTATTCTAACTCTCAACTGTAAGTTGGGGGGAGTGACGAGCTCTACAGCAGAGTCTCAGCACTCAATCGCTGGTTGAAAACTGTTTTCTGCCCCTCCCAAAAGATAGAATTTGTAGATAATTGGCCCTCTTTCTGGGACTCACCCACAAACAGGACCAAGCCTGACCTGCTAAGGAGTGACGGACTCCATCCTACCTGGAGGGGTGCTCTCATCTTATCTACCAACATAGATAGGGCTCTAACTCCTTTAGCCCCACAATGAAATAGGGTGCAGGCCAGGCAGCAGGCTGTTAGCCAACCTGCCAGCTTAGTGGAGTCTGCCAATAGCACAGTCAGTGTAGTCAGCTCAGCCATACCCATTGAGACTGTGTCTGTGCCTCGACCTAGGTTGGGCAAAACTAAACATGGCGGTGTTCGCCTTAGCAATCTTATTAGGATAAAGACCTCCTCCATTCCTGCCATTATTGAAAGAGATCGTGATACCTCACATCTCAAAATAGGGTTACTCAATGTTAGATCCCTCACTTCAAAGGCAGTCATAGTCAATGAACTAATCACTGATCATAATCTTGATGTGATTGGCCTGACTGAAACATGGCTTAAGCCTGATGAATTTACTGTGTTAAATGAGGCCTCACCTCCTGGTTACACTAGTGACCATATCCCCCGTGCATCCCGCAAAGGCGGAGGTGTTGCTAACATCTACGATAGCAAATTTCAATTTACAAAAAAAAAAAATGGCGTTTTCGTCTTTTGAGCTTCTAGTCATGAAATCTATGCAGCCTACTCAATCACTTTTTATAGCTACTGTTTACAGGCCTCCTGGGCCATATACAGCGTTCCTCTCTGAGTTTCCTGAATTCCTATCAGACCTTGTAGTCATAGCAGATCATATTCTAATTTTTGGTGATTTTAATATTCACATGGAGAAGTCCACAGACCCACTCCAAAAGTCTTTCGGAGCCATCATCGACTCAGTGGGTTTTGTCCAACATGTCTCTGGACCTACTCACTGCCACAGTCATACTCTGGACCTAGTTTTGTCCCATGGAATAAATGTTGTAGATCTTAATGTTCTTCCACATAATCCTGGACTATCGGACCACCATTTTATTACGTTTGCAATCGCAACAAATAATCTGCTCAGACCCCAACCAAGGAGCATCAAAAGTCGTGCTATAAATTCTCAGACAACACAAAAATTCCTTGATGCCCTTCCAGACTCCTTCTGCCTACCCAAGGACGTCAGAGGACAAAAATCAGTTAACCACTTAACTGAGGAGCTCAATTTAACCTTGCGCAATACCCTAGATGCAGTTGCACCCCTAAAAACGAAAAACATTTGTCATAAGAAACTAGCTCCCTGGTATACAGAAAATACCCGAGCTTTGAAGCAAGCTTCCAGGAAATTGGAACGGAAATGGCGCCACACAAAACTGGAAGTCTTCCGACTAGCTTGGAAAGACAGTACCGTGCAGTACCGAAGAGCCCTCACTGCTGCTCGATCATCCTACTTTTCCAACTTAATCGAGGAAAATAAGAACAATCCAAAATTTCTTTTTGATACTGTTGCAAAGCTAACTAAAAAGCAGCATTCCCCAAGAGAGGATGGCTTTCACTTCAGCAGTAATAAATTCATGAACTTCTTTGAGGAAAAGATCATGACCATTAGAAAGCAAATTACGGACTCCTCTTTGAATCTGCGTATTCCTCCAGGGCTTAGCTGTCCTGGATCTGCACAGCTCTGCGAGGGCCTGGGATCGGGAGAGACACTTAAGTGTTTTAGTACTATATCTCTTGACACAATGATGAAAATAATCATGGCCTCTAAACCTTCAAGCTGCATACTGGATCCTATTCCTACTAAACTGCTGAAGGAGCTGCTTCCTGTGCTTGGCCCTCCTATGTTGAACATAATAAACAGCTCTCTATCCACCGGATGTGTACCAAACTCACTAAAAGTGGCAGTGATAAAGCCTCTCTTGAAAAAGCTTAACCTTGACCCGGAAAATATAAAAAACTATCGGCCTATATCGAATCTTCCATTCCTCTCAAAAATTTTAGAAAAAGCTGTTGCGCAGCAACTCACTGCCTTTCTGAAGACAAACAATGTATACGAAATGCTTCAGTCTGGTTTTAGACCCCATCATAGCACTGAGACTGCACTTGTGAAGGTGGTAAATGACCTTTTAATGGCGTCAGACCGAGGCTCTGCATCTGTCCTCGTGCTACTGGACCTTAGTGCTGCCTTTGACACCATCGATCACCACATTCTTTTGGAGAGACTGGAAACCCAAATTGGTCTACACGGACAAGTTCTGGCCTGGTTTAGATCTTACCTGTCGGAAAGATATCAGTTTGTCTCTGTGAATGGTCTGTCCTCTGACAAATCAACTGTACATTTCGGTGTTCCTCAAGGTTCCGTTTTAGGACCACTATTGTTTTCACTATATATTTTACCTCTTGGGGATGTTATTCGAAAACATAATGTTAACTTTCACTGCTATGCGGATGACACTCAGCTGTACATTTCAATGAAACATGGTGAAGCCCCAAAATTGCCCTCGCTAGAAGCCTGTGTTTCAGACATAAGGAAGTGGATGGCTGAAAACTTTCTACTTTTAAACTCGGACAAAACAGAGATGCTTGTTCTAGGTCCCAAGAAACAAAGAGATCTTCTGTTAAATCTGACAATTAATCTTGATGGTTGTAAAGTCGTCTCAAATAAAACTGTGAAGGACCTCGGCGTTACTCTTGACCCTGATCTCTCTTTTGACGAACATATCAAGACTGTTTCAAGGACAGCTTTTTTCCATCTACGTAACATTGCAAAAATCAGAAATTTTCTGTCCAAAAATGATGCAGAAAAATTAATCCATGCATTTGTTACTTCTAGGTTAGACTACTGCAATGCTCTACTTTCCGGCTACCCGGATAAAGCACTAAATAAACTTCAGTTAGTGCTAAATACGGCTGCTAGAATCCTGACTAGAACCAAGAAATTTGATCATATTACTCCAGTGCTAGCTTCCCTACACTGGCTTCCCGTTAAGGCAAGGGCTGATTTCAAGGTTTTACTGTTAACCTATAAAGCGTTACATGGGCTTGCTCCTACCTATCTTTCCGAGTTGGTCCTGCCGTACATACCTACACGTACGCTACGGTCACAAGACGCAGGCCTCCTAATTGTCCCTAAAATTTCTAAGCAAACAGCTGGAGGCAGGGCTTTCTCCTATAGATCTCCATTTTTATGGAACAGTCTGCCTACCCATGTGAGAGACGCAGACTCGGTCTCAACCTTTAAGTCTTTACTGAAGACTTATCTCTTCAGTAGGTCATATGATTGAGTGTAGTCTGGCCCAGGAGTGTGAAGGTGAACGGAAAGGCTCTGGAGCAACGAACCACCCTTGCTGTCTCTCCAGGGCCGGTTCCCCTCTCTCCACTGGGATTCTCTGCCTCTAACCCTGTTACTGGGGCTGAGTCACTGGCTTGCTGGTGCTCTTTCATGCCGTCCCTAGGAGGGGTGCGTCACTTGAGTGGGTTGAGTTACTGACGTGAACTTCCTGTCTGGGTTGGCGCCCCCCCTTGGTTGTGCTGTGGTGGAGACCTTTGTGGGCTATACTCGGCCTTGTCTCAGGATTGTAAGTTGGTGGCTGAGGATATCCCTCTAGTGGTGTGGGGGCTGTGCTTTGGCAGAGTGGGTGGGGTTTATCCTTCCTGTTTGGCCCTGTCCGGGGGTTTCTTCGGATGGGGCCACAGTGTCTCCTGACCGCTCCTGTCTCAGCCTCCAGTATTTATGCTGCAGTAGTTTATGTGTCGGGGGGCTAGGGTCAGTTGGTTATACCTGGAGTACTTCTCCTGTCTTATCCAGTGTCCTGTGTGAATTTAAGTATGCTCTCTCTAATTCTCTCGTTCTCTCTTTCTCTCTGAGAACCTGAGCCCTAGGACCATACGTCAGGACTACCGGGCATGCTGACACCTTGCTGTCCCCAGTCCGCCCGGCCTTGCTGCTATTCCAGTTTCAACTGTTTCTGCCTGCGGTTACGAAACCCCTACCTGTCCCAGACCTGCTGTTTTCAACTCTTAATGATCGGCTATGAAAAGCCAACTGAGATTTATTCCTGATTATTATTTGACCATGCTTGTCATTTATGAACATTTTGAAAATCTTGGCTCTCTCTAATTTTCTCCTTCTCTCTTTCTCTCGGAGGACCTGAGCCCTAGGACCATACGTCGGGACTACCGGCCGTGGTGACTCCTTGCTGCCCCCAGTCCGCCTGGCCTTGCTGCTATTCCAGTTTCAACTCTTCTGCCTGCGGTTATGGAACCCCTACCTGTCCCAGACCTGCTGTTTTCAACTCTTAATGATCGGCTATGAAAAGCCAACTGAGATTTATTCATGATTATTATTTGACCATGCTTGTCATTTATGAACATTTTGAAAATCTTGGCTCTCTCTAATTTTCTCCTTCTCTCTTTCTTTCTCTCGGAGGACCTGGGCCCTAGGACCATGCGTCGGGACTGCCGCCCGTGGTGACTCCTTGCTGTCCCCAGTCCGCCTGGCCTTGCTGCTATTCCAGTTTCAGCTGTTCTGCCTGCGGTTATGGAACCGCCACCTGTCCCAGACCTGTTGTTTTTCAACTCTTAATGATCAGCTATGAAAAGCCAACTGAAAATTATTCATGATTATTATTTGACCATGCTTGTCACTTATGAACATTTTTGAACATCTTGGCATAGTTCTGTTATAATCTCCACCCGGCACAGCCAGAAGAGGACTGGCCACCCCTCATAGCCTGGTTCCTCTCTAGGTTTCTTCCTAGGTTTTGGCCTTTCTAGGGAGTTTTTCCTAGCCACCGTGCTTCTACACCTGCATTCTAGCTGTTTGGGGTTTTAGGCTGGGTTTCTGTACAGCACTTCGAGATATTATCTGATGTACGAAGGGCTATATAAAATAAAATTGATTGATTGATTAAGTTGAAACCCCTACTGAGTTCCTAAAATTATTTACATTTTATTTAAAAAATGTGGGTCGCGGGGCCTTTAGTGGTTGCTTATGTTGCTTATACCTAGGGCTGGCCCTGGCTGGACTGTAATGAGGACACAGCCTGATTCTGTGAGTGGTGAGCAGTGAGAAGCGGTACTGTCTTGACTGTGGGCTAGCTAGCAGCAGACTGGTGGGTCTTCGCATCACAGAGAGGGGAGTGGTCTTTTGGACAGCTCAGACATTTCCATCATTGACCGTAAGTAATTTTCTCTCGAGATGCAATCATGGCAGCATATTAATAATGATAGGATCATCTTAATATGGGGGAGTCTGGAAAAGACTTTAGCAGTTGTGAGCAACAAGATGATAAAACACACTGTAGTCTTGGCAAAACAATCTCATATTACACTATCCACCATCAAGTATTAACTAAAGAATATGATCTATGCTCCTTTCATCCTCGCTTTAACCATCCTTTTGAATGTTTTAATAAAGGAAAAGCATGATGGATTTAATGGATTTGCATGTCCAATTAAATCCATGTAGTTAGGCCAAAGAGGTGTCTTACAAAAGTTAAGAAATCCTAAGCCCCAAATTCTAATGAAAAATGCAAACTAGAAATAGAATTTCAGCAAGGCATGAACTGAGGAACACTTAAAACATGCCAACTTTAGCACCTAGAGGCTGACCAGCAGTGATTCATTTGTATCAAAAGACCTCTCACATATATTCCTGTCTAAAAATGTACTCAAGAGTGAATTCCTTGCCCCTCCAAGTGGTTGCAGTTCTCCCTTGATGAAAGGAACCAAGCTGGGTTACTTGTTCCATCCCAAGAGATTATATCATCTTTCCTTCCTGAGAGAAACACACATTTGCTCTCAGTAAATCGTATTATTCCAGTGAATCCTGCCCCACCACCCCACGGATGCGTTCCAAATGGCATCCTATTTCCTACATAGTGTACTACTTTTGACCAAAGCCATACGAGTCATGGTCAAAAGAAGTGCACTACACGGGGAATTCGGTGCCATTTGGGATGCACACTCTCACTCCAATAGACTCATTCTAGTTCATCTCTACAGACAGTATCCTGATGATTCTTAAATCAGATCAGAGTGCTGTCTGGGAGAATTCCCTCAATACCTGCAGGATTAAGACGCCGATTGTCTGCCTGCTGTCCTGACAATGCTGGAGGGAGATGCTGCTCCCAGGAGGTTCTCCTGAAGACAGACATGATGTAATCACTCTGCCTGCAGCGTTTAAACCTCTTTACCCTGGAAATGCTGCTCTGCTGCTGGCCCCTGTCTCATGTCAAGAGCACACATCACTTCTTTCTTAACATTACCAATAAAGGATAACATTTTTGCGGGACTAGTGGTGTTTTTCCCCGTTTTTCTGCTAGTAAATATATAGTGATTACTACTCAACTTCAGGGGAATGGTGTAGCTCATAAAAGTTCCAGACCTTATGAACTACCTCCTGTAAGGGCTGTCTCTCTCCTCATCCTCGGACGAGGAGAGGAGAGAAGGATCATCAGACCAAAATGCAGCAGTAGGGAAATAGGCCATCTCTTTATTTGAAAAAACTATAATGGCAACACGAAAAAACAAAACACTTTCAAAAATACAAAACCAGAAAACGACGTTGACGAAACCTGAACATAAACTTACATAACTAAACGTAAACTCACGGACAGGAAACAGACGACATCAAAATAAAAGAACAGCCAAACAGTCCCGTATGGTACATACATTCGACGACACAGGAGACAATCACCCACAAACAAACAGTGAGAACACCCTACCTAAATATGACTCCTAATTAGAGGAGAACGCAAAACACCTGCCTCTAATTAAGAGCCATACCAGGCAACCAAAACCAACATAGAAACAGATAACATAGACTGCCCACCCAAAACACATGCCCTGACCTAAACACATACAAAAACAACATAAAACAGGTCAGGACCGTTACAGAACCCCCCCCTCAAGGTGCGAACACCGGGCGCACCAGCACAAAGTCCAGGGGAGGGTCTGGGTGGGCAGTTGACCACGGTGGTGGCTCCGGCTCTGGACGCTGTCCCCACACCACCATAGTCACTCCCCGCTTCTGTCTTCCCCTCCCAATGACCACCCTAAAACTAACATCCCCTAAATGAAGGGGCAGCACCGGGACAAGGGGCAGCACCGGGACAAGGGGCAGCACCGGGACAAGGGGCAGCACCGGGACAAGGGGCAGCACCGGGACAAGGGGCAGCACCGGGACAAGGGGCAGCACCGGAACAAGGGGCAGCACCGGGACAAGGGGCAGCACCGGGACAAGGGGCAGCACCGGGACAAGGGGCAGCACCGGGACAAGGGGCAGCACCGGGACAAGGGGCAGGTCCCGGCTGAGATACTCTGGCAGATCCTGGCTGAGGGACTCTGGCAGGTCCTGGCTGGACGGCTCTGGCAGGTCCTGGCTGGACGGCTCTGGCAGGTCCTGGCTGGACGGCTCTGGCAGGTCCTGGCTGGACGGCTCTGGCAGGTCCTGGCTGGACGGCTCTGGCAGGTCCTGGCTGGACGGCTCTGGCAGGTCCTGGCTGGACGGCTCTGGCAGGTCCTGGCTGGACGGCTCTGGCAGGTCCTGGCTGGACGGCTCTGGCAGGCCCTGGCTGGACGGCTCTGGCAGGCCCTGGCTGGACGGCTCTGGCAGGCCCTGGCTGGACGGCTCTGGCAGGCCCTGGCTGGACGGCTCTGGCAGGCCCTGGCTGGACGGCTCTGGCAGGCCCTGGCTGGACGGCTCTGGCAGGCCCTGGCTGGACGGCTCTGGCTGGTCATGGCAGGACGGCTCTGGCTGGTCATGGCAGGACGGCTCTGGCTGGTCATGGCAGGACGGCTCTGGCTGGTCATGGCAGGACGGCTCTGGCTGGTCCTGGCTGGACGGCTCTGGCAGGTCCTGGCTGGACGGCTCTGGCAGGCCCTGGCTGGACGGCTCTGGCAGGCCCTGGCTGGACGGCTCTGGCAGGCCCTGGCTGGACGGCTCTGGCAGGCCCTGGCTGGACGGCTCTGGCAGGTCCTGGCTGGACGGCTCTGGCAGGCCCTGGCTGGACGGCTCTGGCAGGCCCTGGCTGGACGGCTCTGGCAGGCCCTGGCTGGACGGCTCTGGCAGGCCCTGGCTGGACGGCTCTGGCAGGCCCTGGCTGGACGGCTCTGGCTGGTCATGGCAGGACGGCTCTGGCTGGTCATGGCAGGACGGCTCTGGCTGGTCATGGCAGGACGGCTCTGGCTGGTCATGGCAGGACGGCTCTGGCTGGTCATGGCAGGACGGCTCTGGCTGGTCATGGCAGGACGGCTCTGGCTGGTCATGGCAGGACGGCTCTGTAGGGAGGAGAAGGAGAGACAGCCTGGTGCGTGGTCTAGGCACTGGCTGCGCCGGAGAGGAGGAAACAGCAGGAGAGAGAACCCGGAGAGACAGCCTGGTACGGGGGGCTGCCACCGGAGGACTGGTACATGGAGGTGGCACCGGGTCTACCGGACCGTGAAGGAGGACACGTGCTCTTGAGCACCGAGCCTCCCCAACCCCACCAGGTTGAATGGTCCCCGTAGCCCTGCCAGTGCGGCGAGGTGGAATAGCCCGCACTGGGCTATGCAGGCGAACCGGGGACACCACCTGTAAGGCTGGTGCCATGTACGCCGGCCCGAGGAGACGTACTGGAGGCCAGATACGTTGGGCCGGCTTCATGACATCCGGCTCGATGCCCAACTTAGCCCTCCCAGTGCGGCAAGGTGGAATAGCCCGCACTGGGCTAAGCACGCGTACTGGGGACACCGTGCGCTTTACCGCATAACACGGTGTCTTACCAGTACGACGCCTTCTACCTCCACGGTAAGCACGGGGAGTTGGCTCGGGTATCCTACCCGGCTTTGCCACACTCCTCGTGTGCCCCCCCCTCAAGAAATTTTTTGGTCTGACTCACGGGCTCCCAACCGCGTCGACGCGCTGCCTCCTCATACCAGCGCCTCTCAGCCTTCGCTGCTTCCAACTCCTCCTTGGGACGGCGATATTCCCCTGGCTGAGCCCAGGGTCCTCTACCGTCCAGGATCTCCTCCCAAGTCCAGGAGTCCTTTTTGCTCTGTTGAGCACTCCCTTGCCGCTTGGTCCTAGTTTGGTGGGTGATTCTGTAAGGGCTGTCTCTCTCCTCATCCTCGGACGAGGAGAGGAGAGAAGGATCATCAGACCAAAATGCAGCAGTAGGGAAATAGGCCATCTCTTTATTTGAAAAAACTATAATGGCAACACGAAAAAACAAAACACTTTCAAAAATACAAAACCAGAAAACGACGTTGACGAAACCTGAACATAAACTTACATAACTAAACGTAAACTCACGGACAGGAAACAGACGACATCAAAATAAAAGAACAGCCAAACAGTCCCGTATGGTACATACATTCGACGACACAGGAGACAATCACCCACAAACAAACAGTGAGAACACCCTACCTAAATATGACTCCTAATTAGAGGAGAACGCAAAACACCTGCCTCTAATTAAGAGCCATACCAGGCAACCAAAACCAACATAGAAACAGATAACATAGACTGCCCACCCAAAACACATGCCCTGACCTAAACACATACAAAAACAACATAAAACAGGTCAGGACCGTTACACCTCCTTACTTTATTTGGTATTGTGATGCCTGTTTTTGATTAGCCACACATATGGGAGCAGGGATTTATTTTAATAGGTAAATCGGCAGCATTGCTTTTAAGGGGAGCCCCAGTCAATCAGTGGTAAGTGTTTTGTATGTGGTGAAGTCATATGTTATTGTCGAATAACAATAGTTCGACCCCCTCGATGCATTCGCAGTGCACGCTAACCAAGGGGGCCAGGTGCACGGTGTTTCCTCCGACACATTGGTGTGGCTGGCTTCCGGGTTGGAGGCACGCTGTGTTAAAGAAGCAGTGCGGCTTGGTTGGGTTGTGCTTCGGAGGACGCATGGCTTTCGACCTTCTTCTCTCCCGAGCCCGTACGGGAGTTGTAGCGATGAGACAAGATAGTAATTACTAGCGATTGGATACCACGAAAATTGGGGAGAAAAGGGGATAAAAAAAAAATAACAATTTAAAAAAAAGTCTCCTATGACTGTGGATTGATACACTTCCACAAGTCCAAAGCCATTAGGATATGGTAGGGCCCAAACTGCAGTCTAGGGACCGTGGATCTGAAAGACAGAAATAATATACTAAACACTGTTTCTGAGGGACAATCGTCTTCATTTCCGTGTTTTCAAGAATACCACTCTCTTTTTGTTGTCTCATGAGAGCTCTTAGATAATAGCTGGTACAGTATATAAAACATGGTCTACTAAGTGACAAGGGCATTGTTGTTACCTGTTTTTACTCCATCCACCATTATAGGCATTCCCCCAGCCGTTTTGTTCTGTGTCTTGTATTCTACCTGATTCTGCCTGATCCTCCTCTAATAAAGGTAGTTGCGTAACACAGCATCACATCTTCCAGTCTAGCTGTTTATTGTCACTCTCACACCATAAAGTGCTGGCTTTATTGATTGTCATAATGTGATGTTGTCTGCATTGAATTTGTCCAATGTGTCCTTTTTCTGTACAGTGTTCAGTCTTGTCTCCCCGCTGTGCTTCCCTCAGTGAAGCTTATTGATTTGATTCTACTCATGGAACAATCAGGCAACAATATGCTGCATCATTTTTGGTCCTGGGCACATTTATTCCTGGGGTCTGCGACCTTTCAGTCAACAGACATAAAATGAAACATAACAGGATAATTATGCGACACCCCTGTGAACTTTAGTCAACAATGACAGCGGTAGACACGGGGGAAAAACAGCCAGTGTAAAAAAACACAAATAAACAAAAGGACTTTTTGACTAGTGAAGCAGTCCATGAAATTGAAGTTTGGAGAATTTAATGACTTTCTTTGTTCTTTTTGAACTGTGGGGGGAAAAAGGGAAAGTGGATTGTTGTTCCTCCCTTTCAAAGGTACTGAACCCTCCAATCAAACCATGCCTCATGCGTTGGACATATGTTGCCATTTAATGCTGTGCAGTTGGAGCTTATGTGTTAGCCATGGTAATTGGGAGGTATCAGCGGTATTAACTGTTTCTGGTCTCCCTAAAGCCCTGTCCATCCCCACAGCACTGCAGATGTCCAGCAGCTTACATAGTGTGTACCCAGAGGCCAAATACAAACCCTAGATAGGTGGGACTGTAGGCTGGTACAGTGAATGTGAAAGAGCCATATAGAAAGCATCAAAGTTTTGTCTTGTTAGATGTCTGCATTGTAAATTGCGGTCAAATATATTACAATTTTCTGCCATGTCCTGAGGGGGGAAAACAATAAATGAAAGAAAATAATCAAATTATCTGGAAAACATATTCATTTTTTAAAGTTACATCGAGTGCCATTTCTCCCCGTAGCTACTATTAATGTTTTAACTGGAAAGGAGCAAGAGAGATTCTTAAGGTATTCAGTGTTGTGGTGACCTCTGTGCAATCTAACTTGGCACTCTCCTCATTGGGTGGGAGGGGACATGAAACACTGTGTATGTTTTCCTTTTTTCCACAGGCATCTGTTGTGGCTGAGCAGTTCTTACAAGCACAGTTCTAATCCTGATACCGCCTAACGTACATGACAGCAGAAAGAAAGAGAGCTCAGCTAGTCCTTCTCAGCAGCTCACCTCCAGTCTGCAGACATGAATGACATCAAGTTGGCTCTGCTGGGCAGCGAGGGAGCAGGGAAATCAGGTAAGTGTCTGAATGAATAATGTATGTGTTTGCATCATTAAGTATTTCTTTAACTGCCTAGTTTCTTGTATTTGACTGTAGAGGCTTGCAAGGTCTCCTAAATGAACAGAATAATTGAACTGCTTATTTCTATGCTTTGCATATGAACGTGCAATTTCCCTCACTGTAAACAGTGTAACATTCTACAGTGTGTAGCCATGACCAGGGGGAAATGATCACCTAGACAGATAGAGATCGCTGCATGAGCTCCAAGCACAATGTTTTTAGATCATAACTCTAGAAGAGGAATGAAGTTGCTGGATTTACGTAAGGTTTTGGAGAGAGGAAATGAAGATTGATGGTTGGAACATGCGTCTAATTGATGAGGAATTATTTTTTCTTGTAAGGCAGGGGAAAGTGCGATCCCTCAGGCTAACTGGAACATATTCAACCAAGGTCTCTTGAGAGAGAGAAATGATACTGTGGTAGAAACTAATACAAGTAGATGCAGGAGAAAGCCCACTGCAGTGTTCAATCCACATGGAGGGGAGAGTGGAGAAGTGCAGAATAGGAAAACAGCACGACTGAACAACCCTGTTTTAGCTTACCAACCAACTGTTCAGGGTTCCACGACTAAGACCAAAGTATCCAAGCCTACATTCAACTATTTGTTGTTTACGTTTCCTGTATATTAATAAAACTGTCTTACACATGTCACATTTCTCCCTCTCCAGCTGTTCTGGTAAGGTTCCTGACAAAACGTTTCATTGGAGAGTATGCTTCCAATGCCAGTGAGTACACAGATTTCTCACCCATATTTAATGTAGGGTAGTAATGTTTTTACAATGTCATATAGATATGCTCTCAGGACAGAAAAATGCAATCTGTTGTATTCACAGTTACAGTCTGTTGCTACTGGCTGTTCACCATGTCATCAACTTAGGGAGTAAAACGTTGTATTACTTTATTACCCCTGGGAGTCTGACATGAAACACACATACTGCACAGTACAAGATCCACCAGGAAGTTAAGTATAGTTCACACAGGCATTATAATTGTGAGTGAATTTTAAGTAATCCTATACTGATTGGACTATTCAAATGATTCTTCAAGTTCACACACAGTACATACACCATGTGTTAAGACATGTTTTGGTTTAATGTGATATGCTTTGCCGAGGGTAACTTATAATTTCTGAATGAAGTCATTGGCATGATGACTTGTTCCCATTAGTCATCGCTTGTTTAACATGCTGGAAGATGGCTGCATTTGATGTTCCAGTTTACACAGGGGTATATGACTTCAGACCTTTCTTTTAAATTAATTAACTCAGTCTACTTCATCAGAACAATCACGGCCTGGATGTTTGAGGCTTACAGTAATCATTATTTCATGGGAGAAGTCTGTACATTACTATTTACATCAGATTTGAACTATTGCACGTTTCCTATTACAATAAGTATGTATTGAACTTGTGTTACAGACTCCTTATACCGTAAAAGGCTCTCCATCGAAGGAAGACTGTTACACTTGGAAGTATTTGATCCGTGTTCACAGGTATCTGATCTGTTCCCTGCATATATTCATATATTTTTAGCTCATGTCTAACATAGTAGTGTCTAATGGCATGGGAAATAGATTGTATGTTGTGTTCTGATGTGATTTATGATATTCACGGTAGATCAGAACACACTGTACACAATGATCAGCCCTTGGAAAGCTGAGACAGGCAGCACTAGAACATGTTGACTGCTTATGCAGCCGCATATGGTACCCTTTATTCCCAAATGTTGGGTTTTATTATGATCCCCCCCAGGCTCAGGTAACAGGATGTGCCATGTCTTCATCTATTCACTTTTTAGGGTCTGTGTGAGTGGTACTCTGCATTAGGGGTTCCCAAACTTTTTCACTCGTGCCCCCCCTTCCAGCATTAGGGAACATACCGCACCACCCGTGTGTGTGCACATGTGCCACGTCTATTTCTATGGGCACAAGCACTGTTAATGACACAAACTGTTCACACCCCTCTTGTTGGTGGAGAGAAGTTTGCAGGTTTATAGCTTATTTCCTGCAATTCTACACATTTTGTCATGTGGTGCAAAGAAAATGTAACGTAATGTAACAAATTTTCTTGCAATTCTAATGTGTCTAATGTCTATTGTGTATTCGTGATATTTGAGTGACAAAAATTACAACAATATCTATGGGTTAAAAAACATTAGCTGACATGGGCTAGTTGATCTGGACAATTCTGACAAGTTATAAATATCTCTCTAAGGTATGCAATGACTGACATGACAAGAGAAACTGATGATGCACTACCCTATTTCGAAATTGCCCCTTGTGCATTCTACTATTCCAACTTTCAGGAATAAGTTTAAAGCCAGACTGAGTTCCCCCCCTGCCAACCCCGGGACGCGCCCCACAGTTTGGGAACTACTGCTGTACAGTACATGTCTTTCTCTGGTCTATTTCCTGTTTTATGGAACAAAAGAAGTCATGCACTGTTGACATGTCTTTGATGGCTTTGACTTGCCCCCAATCCCTCTTTCCCCAAAACATGTGTACTGTAAATATTGGACTATAAATCGTGCCTTCCTGTATTACACTTATGCTCAAATATTTATTATATTCTACTGAACCATTTATTTTATGTTCGTATTCTTAACTTTTATTATTTCTTATTGTTGAGAAGGAACCTATAAGTAAACATTTCGTTGGATGGTGTATACCATTTGTATTCCGTACATAGGACTAATAAAATTTGAAACTATCATTTCTAAGGGTCAGTGCTATCCAGGATCCTTTGGACAACCATACCCTAAACCCTAACCTTAACCCCCACCCTTACCCATAACCATAGCCATAACCCTTACCTAACCCCAACCTTATCCATTTGAAAATGTCAACTTCAATGTCGTAGGGGACATCCCAAGGATTCCAGATAGCATGGACCAATTTGTAAGCTCCTGTGGCAAGTCTTTTTCAAGTTGACAAGATGGCGCTGACAGACACGGTTGCCCTGTTTCTAGCTCCTAGACAACTTTGTATAAGCACTTTGCTGCACCTTGCAACGACTCTCGTGGGTTGAAGAAGGAGACCAAGGTGCAGCGTGGTAGCCGTTCATGATTTTTAATAAAACTGAACACCGCAACAAAATAACAAAGTAAAAAACGAAAGCAAATAGTTCTGTCAGGCAACAAAACAGCTAAACAGAAAAGAACTCCCCACAAACCCCAAACGGAAAATCACAACTTATAGATGATCCCCAATCAGAGACAATGATAGACAGCTGCCTCTGATTGGGAACCACACATGGCAAAAACAACAAAGAAATAGAAAACATAGAATCTCCCTCGAGTCACACCCTGACCTAACCAAACATAGAGAATAAATAAGGATCTCTAAGGTCAGGGCGTGTCAGTACCCCCCCCCCCCCCCCCCCCCCCCAAAGGTGTGGACTCCGGCCGCAAACCTGAACCTATAGGGGAGGGTTCAGGTGGGCATCTACTCTCGGTGGGGGCTCCGGTGCAGGATGCAGACCCCGCCCCGCTTTAGGCTCCCCCCACTTCGGTGGCGCCTCTGGTGCAGGGATCGTCGCCGGGACCTCCGGACCGCGGATCATCGCCGGAGGCTCCGGACTGCGGACCGTCGCCGGAGGCTCCGGACTGGGGACCGTCGCTGCAGGCACCTTGCCATGGATTGTCACTGGAGGCTCCGTGCCATGGATTACCACTGCAGGCTCCGGGCCATGGATCATCACTGGAGGCTTCGTGCCATGGATCATCACTGGAGGCTTCGTGCCATGGATTATCACTAGAGGCTCCGGGCCATGGATTATCACTGGAGGCTTCGTGCCATGGATCATCACTACAGGCTTCGGACCATGGATCATCACTGGAGGCTTCGTACGTGGAGCCGGAACAGGTCTCACCGGACTGAGGAGACGTACTGGAAGCCTGGTGCGGGGAGCTGCCACAACACGTCCTGGCTGGATACCCACTCCAGCTCGGTGAGTGTGAATGTGGAGAGCTGGCACGGGACGCACTGGGCTATGAAGACGCACTGGAGGCATAGTGCGTAGAGCCGGTGCAGGATATGCTGGGCCGTGGAGGCGCACTGGAGGTCTGGAGCGCAGAGCTGGTGTAACAGTTTAACTTTAGTTAAACTACTTAGTTAAACTACTACTTCAAGGTCTTAGAGCAAGTGACGTCACCGATTGAAAGGCTATTAGCGCACACCACCGCTAACTACCTAGCCATTTCACATCCGTTACACTCACCACCTTTCGGCCTCCTCTTTTTCCGCAGCAACCAGGGATCCGGGTCAACAGCATCAATGTAACAGTTTAACTTTAGTCCGTCCCCTCGCGAACCAGGGACCCTCTGCACACATCAACAACAGCCACCCACGACGCATCATTACCCATCGCTCCACAAAAGCCGTGGCAAGGGGAACCTGCAAGGGGAACCACTACTTCAAGGTCTCAGAGCAAGTGACAACACCGATTGAAAGGCTATTAGCGCGCACCACCGCTAACTAGCTAGCCATTTCACATCCGTTACACTGGCACAACGCGTCCTGGCTGAATCCCCCCTGTAGCACGACAAGTGCGGGGAGCTGGAACAGGCCGCACTGGGCTGTGCTGGTGAACTGGGGATACCGTGCGTAGAGCTGGCGCAGGATATCCTGGACCGAACAGCATCAGCACACCGGTAAACAATGACAAACAACAATTAATGCTGAAGCGGGGAACAGAGCGGGGAACCAGACAGATATAGGGGAGTCCAGGTGAGTCCAATAATCGCTGATGCTTGTGACGGGGGAAGGCAGGTGTGTGTAATGATGGTGGCAGGAGTGCGTAATGCTGGGGAGCCTGGCACCTTTGAGCGTCGGGGAGAGGGAGCAGGGGTGACAATTTCCCATGTAAAATAACCTTTGAGTGACCAAAACATAATTCATAATTTTTTCGCCATTAGTTTCCATAAGTCAGGTAGGATGTGTGAGGATGTGTTTGTGATCTGTTGTCCACCCCCCTGTCCCCTGCCCTGTCAGAGTGGAGAGAGCAGATGTATCCTGGAAGAGCCGGTGGAGTGGGCCGATGGATTTCTCGTGGTGTACAACATCAGTGACCGAACGTCCTTCCTCAACGCCCAAAACATCCTATGTCAGATCAAAGATGCCCGCGGAGAGAGCTGCAAGGGGTGAGTGACTGTGACCTGCGACCCAGGGCCTGATACCTACCGGAGGAAAGGGATTGGGCTTTGATGAATTAATGATTCCCATTCCTGGACTGATGTTTAGGCTATCAGGGGAGCACACACCAGTTAAAGTGGCAGATTCCAACATGATTTTAACATTGTTGTTACCATAGAGAAAATAGAAGTCAAAGTGAACACATAAGGCAGCTGTCTGTGATAGAAGTGTGGGCTGTTCCTTCTCGATAAACATGTTTTGTAGGATTTACAACCTCATGGCTCGCCTTAGTTAATTATGAGTAAATTATTTCTCATGCTCAATGGAATTTGCCCCAGAATGGCTGTACCAAATTTTATCAGAGGCGTTAATTAAAACATGATTAAATACTAGAGGAACTATTGGGATTCCACTGGACATTTGTTACAGGACTTTAAGTGAAAGTAGTTTGCAGCCAGTCGACTGCCGCTGTGTGGAAGCGTGAGCTGGGACAGCTTGAGATGATAAAGACTCACATATGGCTCACAAAATGACATGGGTAATCAGGCCCAAATTGTGTAGCGGGATTTTACTTCAGCCGGGTCCTGATGGTTTGACACTCCATGAAATAGATGTGAAGCAGAAGTCACCCTCACTGTATATCAAAAGAGCACTTTGGGCGAGGGCCTGTCTGCATTATATAAACTCTCCGTAACTTCACTGAAGCCACCACTTGGCCTACTTGGTTCGTTTTCCTTTGGTACTTGGGCTGCTTCTGTAAACATTGCACTAGTTTACAAAGCCTTACTAATTCAGATGAACGTGATGAACGTCAGATGAAATTTATGATGAATCAGCAGAAACACATATTTTGATAAAGTTTATGGCCATTTTAAGGAACGTTTAAGGGAGATTTTTGACCGTGCCTGTTTTGGACAGAGAGATGGACAAGATGGACATCCCAATCTGCCTGGTGGGGAACAAGCAGGACCTGTGCCACGCCCGTCAGGTGTTTGAAGAGGAAGGCCGTGCCTTGGCTCAGGAGCACAGATGCCACTTCCAGGAGGTGTCTGCAGCAGAGGACTACCTGGAGATATCCAACCTCTTCACCAAGCTCATCCGCCACGTCATGGATCACCTGAAGTACCGGGCCGACCGCCGCCGCTACAGTGGTTCTAAGTCCATGGCCAAGCTTATCAACAATGTCTTCGGTAAGAGGAGGAAATCTGTCTGAAGGTGGGGGTGCTCATGTGGACGTTGATGGGATGTTTGATTGGGATGACTTGTGTTTATATAGACATGTTGTGGACGCCTGGGTTGTTGATTCTGATGAACACTTCAGGGACAGGGACAGCTCTGTAAGTGTGAATGACACACGTCATAGTCCAGACTTTACAGTGGTGGAAAAAGTACTCAAATGTCATACTTGAGTAGAAGTAAAGATACCTTAATAGAAAAGTAAAAGTCACCCAGTAAAATACTACTTGAGTAAAAGTCTAAAAGTATTTGGTTTGAAATATACTTTAGCATCAGAAGTAAAAGTTAAAGTATTAATCATTTCAAATTCCTTATATTATGCAAACCAGATGGCACAATTTTTAAATATTGTTTTAATTACGGATAGCCAGAGGCACACTCCACCACTCATTAATTTACAAATGTGGCATTTCTGTTTAGGTGGTCTGCCAGATCAAAGGCAGTAGCAATGACAAACAATGTTCTCTTGATAAGTGTGTGAATTGGATAATTTCCTGTCTAAATGTAATGATTACTTTCAGGTATCAGAGAAAATGTATGGAGTAAAAAGTACATTATTTTCTTTAGGAATGTAGTAAAGTAAAAGTTGTCAAAAATATAAATAGTAAAGTAAAGTACAGACACCCCAAAAAACAACCTAAGTAGCACTTAAGTCACTTTGCCATTCAGATCTTCTTACGTTTTTATTTTTCCTTCTTGATATTCTAAATCCCATGTTGCCAGTAGAGTATCCTTCAACACTTAAGTTCCTTTACTAATTACAAACTATTTCAAGGAAAATTACTTTCCAAAAGTTGTTTTATGGATCTAAGAGCACAACATATTTGAGTTTGCATCAAGGAATGTGCACCAATGTCTTAACGTACATTCCACCTCTCAGAGGGGGCAGTAATAAGGTGAGAATTACGGGTAAATTGGCTCACTAACAATATCTTATGGCATATGAATTCGTATAAATCTCTATTGAATTTCTGTTGTGGCAGTATTAAATGGGCTGTTTCTAATTTTAAGCTGTAACAATGGGTAAAATTGCTTTTCCGTGGATAGGAACGTAAGCAGCTAGTATATTCATTCCCTACATAGTAGTAAAGGAATGTGCAGCTATTTTCTTTGCATGTACATATTCTGTTGATTTCCTGTATTCAATGTGTTTGCTGCTGTATTACTTTGGATAGTACGAGCAAATGTCTGTGATTGTGTTATGCATAAAAACAAACGTTCCCTCTCATTCTTGTTTCTAGTTGAAAATTACCCACTGGGCACAGACGTAAATTCAATGTCTATTCCACGTTGGTTCAACGTGATTCAACCAGTGTGTACCCTGTGGGTGATTATGCCTGGTGTGGACCAACTTGCAATTAAAGAGCTAGTTGGGGGTATGAGTATTGTGTGAATTATTAAATGAACTAAATAATGTCCCATTTGTATTATGTGGTTTAAAGTCAATGATTCAGCTACACTCCAATAGTTTGTTCTGGTGAAACACCTTGCTTTTTTTCATCCAATAATTATGTTGAATAGTGCTTTGAATATGAATCAAATGCAAAACAACCCACAATTAGCATACCAGTCATTGCTTTGGAGTCTCATTAAAACCGACTGTTGGTAGGGTAATGTGTATACAACCCAGCTCAGACCTGCAAGGCTTAACTGCTGTGCTTGGATTTCAGGGTACTGTTTGCATGTGATCAGCCATCTCATCTAGTGATCGTTATCTTTGAAAAGAGCAGAAACATTGATTTAACTCAGCTTCTAATGTCTTTAAATGTCTGTCAAATGTCTGTCTTTAGCATGTCTGTCCAAAATGTTATCCCCAAGTTTGAAATGCTGTTTTAGTTTGGCTCAGTTCTTAATAAGGAATTTAATATCACAATAATGTTTTGTCTTTTCCATTCTGTTGTATTTAGAAAATGTGGTCAAAAGAATATCATACAAGCATCACTCTTTCAAATATGCAACCATAACTAATGTTTACAATGGACAGTCCAAAAATGGGCAACATGCCCAAACAGTAGAAGCTATTAAAGTGGGGGACTCAAAGGAGCTCTGGAATCTAGAAACACTTACAATCTGTTTGATGATCTTGCCTTTACTTTTAAGATTAATTAAAAGTTGTAGTCATGCTACAGTAACAGGGATTGCATTTTGTCAAAAATAATGTCGCTATAACCGTGTCATGCCCTGACCTTAGAGAGCCTTTTTATTTCTCTATTTGGTTAGGTTGGGTGTGATTTGGGTGGGCATTCTAGTTTTTCTATTTCTTTGTTGGCCGGGTATGGTTCTCAATCAGAGGCAGCTGTCTATCGTTGTCTCTGATTGGGGATTATACTTAGGCAGCCTTTTTTCCACCTTTAGTTTGTGGGATCTTGTTTGTGTACAGTTGCTTTCTGCACTGCATGTAGCTTTAAGTTCGTTTTTGTATTTTGTTGTTTTTTCGGTGTCATTTAAATAAAAGAAAGATGGACGCCTACAACGCTGCACCTTGGTCCAATCAATCTCTAAACGAACATGACAGAGGATCCCACCACCAAAGGACCAAGCAGCGTGGCCAGGAGGAGCAGACATCCTGGGCCCGGGAGAGAAAGGAGGATCAACGGCAACTCCGAAGTTTATGACCACGACGGAAGCCCGAGAGGCAGCCCCCAAAATTGTTTGGGGGAGGCACACGGGTTGGTCGGCGAAGCCGAGGGGCGAGTCTGAGAGCGAAGAGGAATATTGGGAGAGACTGAGCAAGGAGTATTGTGGGATAGTTGAGGGGAGTGATGAGGTAGAGTGGATGGTTTGGTGTCTGGAGAAAGACAGTCACCGTGAGGAGCGTGGGACCAGTCAGGCACCATGTTTTGCAGAGATACACAATGTGTCTCCAGTGCGCATCCACAGCCCGGTGCGTTCTGTGCCAGCATCTCGCACTTGCCGTGCGAAAGTGAGCATCCAGCCCGGACGTGTTGTGCCAGCTCTATGCCCCAGACCTCTAGTACGCCTCCTCGGTCCAGGATATCCTGCGCCGGCTCTACACACTGTGTCGCCAGTGCGCCTTCACAGCCCAGTGCGTCCTGTGCCAGTGCCCCGCACTTGCCGGGATAAAGTGAGCAGCCAGCCAGGACGGGTTGTGCCAGCTCTACACTCCAGACCTCCAGTGATTATCCTTGGCCCGAAGCCTCCAGTGACGATCCGCGGCCCGGAGTCTCCGGCGACGATCCGCGGCCCGGAGCCTCCGGCGACGGTTGGTTGGCCAGGAGTCTCCGGTGACGGTCGGCGGTCCGGAGCCACTGGTGACGATTCACGGTCCGGTTCCACGGAAGCGGAGGGATCAGCGAGCGGAGCGGGGTCTACGTCCCGGAGCCACCACCGAGGATAGATGCCCACCCGGACCCTCTCCCATGGAGTCAGGTTTTCCGGCCGGAGTCCGGACCTTTGGGGGGATACTGTCACGCCCTGACATTAGAGAGCCTTTTTATTTCTCTATTTGGTTAGGTCGGGGTGTGATTTGGGTGGGCATTCTAGTTTTTCTATTTCTTTGTTGGCCGGGCATGGTTCCAAATCAGAGGCAGCTGTCTATCGTTGTCTCTGATTGGGGATCATACATAGGCAGCCTTTTTTCCACCTTTAGTTTGTGGGATCTTGTATGTGTATAGTTGCTTTCTGCACTGCATGTAGTGCAGAAGGTGCCGCATGGTTTGTTTTTGTATTTTGTTGTTTTTTCGGTGTCATTTAAATAAAAGAAAGATGGACGCCTACCACGCGGCACCTTGGTCCAATCCATCTCTAAACAAACGTGACAAATCGTCAGAAACTGCCACCTTGGCAATTAGGTAGGTCTAAAAATGTGTACTGCAAGGAGGTCCAAATACCACTATTTATCACATTTAAACTATACTGTTCCCTCCTAAAGCTGATAATTGTAAATATGAATTTTAGAATTTTCCAAAAATGGAATTGCAACAAAATAATAAACATATTGACGCCAATAATTTAGATATCCCTTTTCTCCACTAGATGGAGACGAATCACCATGTAGGCAGATAGGCCACCCTGTGACGTTTGCAGACGTACACTATAGTGCTATTCAGTTTGATTCACCATAGTCATAGACTTTATTCTTATCTTCATGAAATGTGTGAAAAGAAATAGGTTTACTATTCAAAACATGTATGACAATTCCTATACCTTAACAGCGATACATTAATTACCGGTATGTATTTCTATAAGAATATACATTTCCTTTAGCAGAGCATTCAAATCAAGTGTTGCTGTTGGTAGAGAATATGATTTGACGCCAGATTTTATTGCGCTTTTTTGTCCCTGTTTAGTACCGGTAGTATATCACACAAGTTTGGGAAAGTGGCTCATGCGATGCCACTTGATTCCTGGTTATTAAAGAGACTGTAACGTTGGATGGGTACAATAAAGGATCCCGCCGTTACCATCAACAAACAAATAAAAGGTAAACGCATGTTAATAGATTAATAGGATTTAAATGCGTTAGCTATGCTTGAATGAAGAGTAAGTAGTTAGCGTACTTCTCGCTGTTGCGATGGTAACACACGCTAAAGCAGCAGTGTGTTTTGTTTTGACAAGCCTCTGCAGTTTTTTGCTAATAACTAACGTTAGGTAATCTTCATTAATAATGTGTGATTATGTAGCTATATGTTACGTTTTGTGGAGGTGGCTACATATAATTGAATTAATTCGAGATTAATGTTAATCTAGTTCAGGGATGGGCAACTCCAGTCCTTGGGGGCCGGAGTGCCGGTGTCACACTTTTTCCTAGCAAATAGAGCTGATTAAACTAATTGCATTCTAAACTGAAGATCATGATTAGTTAATTATTGGAGTCAGGTGTGTTAGCAGTTGCTGGGACTAACGTTTGACACCAATCAGGCCCCCGAGGACTGGAGTAGCCTATCCCTGATGTAGTTAATGATTATTTTGAGGAGTCCTGTAAATTAGCTTGCTTATTGCTAACGTTAGCTCTATTTCATCAGTGAACTGTGTGTGGGGAAAAAAAGTTCCATAATAGGCCTAAAACTATTTCCCCAACATATTATATTGTAGATAACTAGCCAGTGGTGTAAAGTATTTAAGTAAAAATACTTTAAAGTACTACTTAAGTGTTTGTTTTTGTTATCTGTACTTCACTATTTATATTTTTGACTACATTCCTAAAGAAAATAATGTACTTTTTAATCCATACATTTTCCCTGACACCCAAAAGTACTTGTTACATTTTGAATGCTAAGCAGGACATGAAAATGGTCCAATGCACACACTTATCAAGAGAACATCCCTACTGCCTCTGATCTGGTGGACTCACTAAACACAAATGCTTCATTTTTAAATTATGTCTGAGTGTTGGAGTGTTCCTGCCCGTTGTTATCTGTACAGTTGAAGTCAGAAGTTTACATACACTTAAGTTGGAGTCATTAAAACTCGTTTTTCAGCCACTCCACAAATTTCTTGTTAACAAACTATAGTTTTGGCAAGTTAGGACATCTACTTTGTGCATGACACAAGTAAGTTTTCCAACAATTGTTTACAGACAGATTATTTCACTTACAATTTCAGTGGGTCAGAAGTTTACATACACTATGTTGACTGTGCCTATAAATAGTTTGGAAAATGCAAGCCGAAGAACACCATCCCAACCGTGAAGCATGGGGGTGGCAGCATCATGTTGTGGGGGTGCTTTGCTGCAGGAGGGACTGGTGCACTTCACAAAATAGATGGTATCATGAGGGGGAAAATGATGTGGATATCTTGAAAAAACATCTCAAGACATCAGTCAGGAAGTTAAAGCTTGGTTGCAAATGGGTCTTCCAAATGGACAATGACCCCAAGCATACTTCCAAAGTTGTGGCAAAATGGCTTAAGGACAACAAAGTCAAGATATTGGAGTGGCCATCACAAAGCCCTGACCTCAATCCCATAGAAAATTTGTGGGCAGAACTGAAAAAGCTTGTGCAAGCAAGGAGGTCTACAAACCTGACTCAGTTACACCAGCTCTGTCAGGAAGAATGGGCCAAAATTCACCCAACTTATTGTGGGAAGCTTGTGGAAGGCTACCTGAAACATTTGACCCAAGTTAAACCGTTTTTAAAGGCAATGCTACCAAATACTAATTGAGTGTATGTAAACTTCTGACCCACTGGGAATGTGATGAAAGAAATAAAAGCTAAAATGAATGATTCTCTCTACTATTATTCTGACATTTCACATCCTTAAAATAAAGTGGTGACCCTAACTGACCTAAGACGGGGCATTTTTACTTGGATTAAATGTCAGGAATTGTGAAAAACAGAGTTTATATGTATTTGGCCAAGGTGTATGTAAACTTCCGACTTCAACTGTAGATAAAAAAAAACAAGAACATTGTGCCGTTTGGTTTGCTTAATATAAGCAATTTGAAATTATTTATACTTTTACTTTTGATACTTAAGTATATTTAAAACCAAATTTATTTAGACTTTTACTCAAGTAGTATTTTACTGGTTGACTTTTACTTGAGTCATTTCCTATTAAGGTATCTTTACTTTTACTCAAGTATGACAATTGGGTACTTCTTCCACCACTGTAAGTAGAAAACGAACTATCTGACTTCATTTGCTGACAGAAAGCTGTTAAAAGGAATCCTTCAAACACCATTCAATCAGTGCACTTCAGCTCAGAGCGCTTTGAATGTTTTTAAACATCACACACATTAAAACACTACTATGCAGGTTTCATGCCAGATAATTATATTTAGCAGGAACAGGTCATAGAAAGTTAATTGCTGCTTTTATGAGGTTTAAATAATTATGTGTTTCAAGCAGCTGGGTATTGGCTCCTCCTGCAATAATGCCTTTCTTGGTTAAGAATGTAACGTTCTTGTTTCATGGCTTCCTCTAATGACACGTTTGAATAGGCTAGGCCCATAGAATTAGAATAGTAATGGTAATTGAATAAGATCTCTATGGCTAGGCTTATCAGTCTAAGATTCACTACAGTAGGCGGTGGGCCGAAAAGCGTGGAGTTGATCGATCCCCGTCGAGGGAGGAGCTGATTTTTATTTTATTTTATTGTAATGTATATGACAGTGAAACAGTCTTATGACTATAAAATGTTTTGGCACCTTAAATTCTTGCACAAATGTTTGATGAAGACTGAAATAAGATCAATATCTGTTTTGAGTGCACTTAAAATATGCAGCATGCAATGTGAATTGTCTTGATCGTTTGAAGAGGTAACTCCGTTGACTCAATGTTACAGTCTGACTAGCCTACCCAGCTACTGTACATGTAAATTTGCCTGCTCAGGAAGCTAGTGTTTCATTAGCTATCTGTCGGTGAATTCAAATTTTTAATCATGTTTTGGCATGGTTATGTCTCATTTCAAGTCACTATCTACAGGCGTTGCCCTTTACACCTGTACGGGTTGAAAATGGCAGATTTGGACACTGATAAGTGGCTAAATTGGAACGCAGTAGCTGTACAATAACATGCTATACATTACTGCAGAGCTCAGGTTTTCCACGGGTTTTGACTGACAGCCGTTCTGTCTTGAGCACCACGTGCAACAAGAATTTGCCCCTATCCCTCCCACTGATTGGGCAACTTTTGCAAATGTTTTGTTGTCTGAGTGAGGGAAATGCTGTATATTACAAGGACTGTATTTACTTTGAAAGACGTCGAGGATTATAATAAATACCGCTTTGATGTCATACAAGCAAGCCAAACACCCGCGAGTCCAAATGTGCACTTCACGTTTCCATATCATAAAACTCATGTCATATACAGTGTCACTGTTTATGATCACTATGTTTGATGTACTGTTAGATGATGACATGGTGTTATACCTTGGCTTGTCTTGAACAGAATAAGACTATATGTGTTGTATTGTGAAGAAAGTTTGCAGCGGCTCACACATCTAAATGCACTTAGGACTCCATTCTATGAGCACCAGAATTACCATCTGCTTCTCTGAATTGCCTTGAGAAAGCGTAAAGCGTAAATCATAGTCTACTGATGCTGAGATACTATAGTCCAGTGCCCCTTGTGACATAGCTACACGGCTCTGAGACCACCACACACTGGAAACGCACAGCCTGATCGAGCACCTCCCTCCCCACAATTCCCAACCAACGCAGTTCTGGTACGCGTCTTCTTCATTTGAATGTGTTGACAGTTAGAGAAATTGCTTGAGCTGCACTGAGAATTTAAAGTATGAAAGCCTGTTATTCTAGGACACTGCTGTGCATACGCGTATGCATTTTGGACTATGATAAACACAACACTGTAAGATCATATATTATCATTTTGCTAGTCATGTTGGCAATACAATAAGCTTTCTAATGATGCCCACCCGACCCAGGTTGCAATTTATAATGGACTCTTTTTGGATTGCGTGAACAACAGTAATTGTGTAAAGGCGAGGACGCAGGGCTGTTTTACAAATAAAACAACCACATGTGAGCTTGCTCTAGTTCCTCATCGGCACAGCTAGGAGAGCTCAAAATAGCACCTTTATAGTTGAAGACTTCTTTAACTCATTAAAATTCATTGAAATTACTTGGTAACTGTTTACACTTTGGAGAGGTGTGTGGCAACATATAGATGTTGCACCTAACCCAACTTTTCCAATAATATTATTATGTTACTGAATGTATCCAGAGTATTTAACTGTGGCAAAGTACAGTAAATCTAAAATGCACATAAAATCAAGTTTTATGTTTGGATTCAGTCTTGCCAGGTGAACTGTTGTGTCCTCACCTTTAGTCATACTTTTCCCATCATCTCTAAACTGTTCCCTTTTCATTGCTACCATGGTTATGCATATGCTTTCCATATTTCTTTCTTAAGAAACATTTCAATTTAGCCCTATCCATACAGGCCAAATCCCATGAGTCTAAGGGTTAAGGAAACATTCAGTCATATAATTTGCATAAACCCCAAAAAGTATAGATAGAAATGTGTGTTATGTATGCTAGAATGGAGGTTTAAAAACTACAGCTGCATATTAGCCAACGTGACATATCCTACACATAGACTATACCTTGCAATACAATCTTCTCTAAAAACAGCTGGGCAAAATGTATACAATGTGCTCTGCAATAAGATGACCACAGTTTGATTTTAAATCGGATGAGTTCTCAAATGTCAGCAGCTGCCCAATGCCATGGTCGGCACGCATAATGTTGAATGCATTTTAATATGAGGTGTGGAGAATGATGAAGAGTCTGCAGGATTATAGAAAAAGCAGTTGGGAAATGAATATTTGAGTTTCAAATGCTAAATGTCCAGTGAATGTGAATAGATTGGTTTAAATGGTTACTTTCCTACTAACTTTCAAAGTTAAGGGTGCCAAATGCTTGCCAATCCATTATTGTACTACTAAATATGACTGAGTGTGATGCATGTTTTCCATAGTGTACCTTTCATGCCTATACATTAGAACAAAGAACTTCCCATTTAATGTTTCACCATTTGAGTATGGAGACAAATAGCAAAGTTGTCTCAGGCAGTATCTGTCATCAACACATGCTTCAGTACCCCCCCCCCCCCCTTTCTCTAGGAGCACTTGTGTGCCCTTGCCCCATAGGTGTATCGAAAGGATACCACCCTGGTCACCAATGTAGACAACCGATGTAACGAGAGAGAAGTGCCTTAGCGGAATGCAATCTTAAGATTGTATAGTCCAAAGACGAGAACTCTACCATCTACGGCAAAAGCCTGGGTTCATGACGGGGACAATGGAGTTCTCATCACGTCATGTTACAATAGTAAAACATTCTGTTTTTCACCTCGTCAAACTGATTCTATATTGAATTGAGTATTTGAGATTCCCTAACAAGCATGTGTATCTGTAGTTGGTGCTCTTCAACTCTAATTGACTGTAAGACAAAACCCACAAAGAAAAGGCAACAGACAAATGCATATGGGGTCTCAATGTCTAATAGTGATGGCATGGCTAGTTCAAACTGCAGTAGGATGGTTCTCCTCACAGGTGAGTGAATCAGCTGAGCCCATGCTTGGTGAATAGCACTTGGTTGATCTCTGGGAGCAGGACACAGGAGAGGAGAGCTGAATAGATCATGGGAGACATGAATGAATCAAAGAAATCACCACAGCAGTTTAGGACCTAGAAATTAACATCCTGACAGTAAAAAAAAAAAGACAATAACTAGGGTAAGGATAGAGGGTGGGTGTTCTGCATTCTATTACATTAACCCTGTCAATAGGCCTAGTTGGAGTCTCAAAATCCCAACCCTAGGCAACACAGTGACTAGAGTCTGGTTTCAATGATGGACTCTTTTGGCATAGAGGAACTACGTAACTGCCTACTCTATAAGGCACAGGTGTCAAACTCATTCCATGGAGGGCCGAGTGTCTGCGGGTTTTCGCTCCACCCTTGTACTTGATTGATGAATTAACATCACTAATTAGTTAGGAACTCCCCACACCTGGTTGTCTAGGGCTTTATTGAAAGGAAAGACCAAAAACCTGCAGACACAAGGCCCTCCGTGGAATGAGTTTGACACCCCTGCTATAAGGGAAGAAAAGATATCTGGGGACTCTCCCAACCAATCAGGAGGAAGACATGCCAGAACGTTGCAGTTGTTCATGCAAACTAGCCACATGTGAAATGCACTCATAAAAAATGATCTGATCTCCATCTTGCTAGCTACTAATTCGTGTTTTTGTTGAAGTGGATATAGTTGTGACTTAGTTCCTCTGTCAAAAGAGTCCATCCTTGAAACCTTACCCTAGTCACTTCTTTTGCCTAGGGTCGGGTTTACGAGACTAGGGATAATGTGGCATTTATTTTTTGGGAGTCCTGCCTTGATGACTCTATTAGCTTTACAAAAATATATGGGACAAGTATTGTAGTCTTAAATTATTACTTGGAATAATGATAGCTAAAGCGCCCTGTCCCAGATTGACATGCTAGTGATAAAGCTACAATATCTACTGCTGCCAACTAGCAACAGGTCTGCTTATTTTAGCTAGCTAGCTACATTGCTAAGGTTAAGTAAAGTTGGGAGTTATTTTACATTGATGGTATCATGTTTCTATAACTAAATAGATTACAAATATTTAAAAACTTGATAGCAGTTTGTCGGACAGAGATCTCTGAGCTGTCACCAGCTGTGTTTATGTATCTTAGGTACAGAGAACATGATTGGCAGACGTGATCAGTAGAGATGGTACCTGGATAGGAAGAGTTTTGATTGATTTACTGTTTAGTACTTGGTAGCGTTTGCCTGTCCAGCTAACGAATATAAAAGTACGTATTTTGAAAACAATTGCAAGAATTAACATGGCCAACAAACGGAAATGTGTTCAGATGAAATACGCAATATGTAAAAGAAAATGTAAAAAAAAATCTCCTCCCTCGCCAGAAGGCGATCATCTCCAAAACTAAAGCAGATCCGATGCTTCGGCCCACCGCCTACAGAGGATAGTGTTGTCCAGAGTCATACTGTATTTAGAGAGTTGGGACAATGAATGCGGTTTCTGTCTGAACGTTCAGCAAGCGTAACTTTCTCCTCCATAACCGCTGTTAAGTGACAATTGACACGTCCGCATTGTGCTGTTTATTTCTAATAGTTTTCAAAACCTATGAAGATGTGCAGTGAAAGCAGACTGTATATGCAATTTGTTGACACCACAACACAGTACGGACTTCTCGAATGCTAATCAATAAAAACGTCTGTTAAATTCGCTGCTATGTTTTGCTTGTTTACAGCGGGTCATGACGTAGGGATTTATCGGAGTCTCTCTCCTATTGGTACATCACTAATTTTCAGAATACAGGCGCTAACATGGCGGCCGTTCTAAAACCTGGCCCAACTCTTAATAAATGGCACTGGTGCTGTCCATAGGGTAAATACATTTGAATTCAGTCACTTTTGACAGCACCCCATTTGGTTTGAATGAAACCATCCATAAATATGTGCCCGTTGTAGAAGTGCTCAGAAAGGGACATTTTCGACTTGAATGCCATAACATTCAAAAGATAAAGGTGCTCAAAGTTGACCCATTTTACATACCCCACCATACCATGAGACATCCATGTTTAATCACTGGAAAAGATAAACAGTTGAGTTTTTCTATAATTTAAAAGCTTACAAACAGGGTTGTCAAACTATTTTATAATTTCTGGTAAAACAAAAAATCTTAATGATTATTTTTATGATTTTTGAAAAATCTTTTTTTTAATGTAAATGATCTTAAAACACATATGTTCACATATGTTGTAGCTAAGCCCCTATTTTACATAATCTAAGGTTTTGGTGTTGTGCCCGCCATCGGTTGAGACACATCTTGCTCTTGAATACAGGGTGGGTAAATGTACTAAAATGGGAATACATTTGAATTTTCAACTCTCAAATGGTACCACAAAGATTGTTGGTGGTCCACACATCAGAGAATGTTGACTCGAATGGGAATATGTTTACAATTTTACTGTCAATCGTCCATAAGAAACCTATTGAAATCATATACATTTAGAATAGAAATGACCATTTCAGTTGACAATCGACAGTGGGTGAACCGGCGGTCATGTTTGGGATAGTAATTAAAGTAAAAATGTAAATGGCATTTTAATTTCAATGGTGTACCAGCCGAATTGCAATGGTCTGAAGGGATAGGTCCATTCTATTAATTATATTTCTACGATTGAAATGACACCACCCTGTATTCAAGAGCATATTGTGTTTCAACCAATGCTGGGCACAACACAATAAACTCTGATGTGAAGTAGGGTCTAAGCTAAAACAAATGCAAATATAATATTTTTTTTAAATCTGAGTTTTACTTGCATTGGAATAAAGGCATAGGGTATTTTTTATCAGTGACGCATTGGGGGAAAAAATGGCAAAAATGAGGAAGTACCAGTGACAGTCTATGCGTAAAGGCGCTCAGCTAAGGCCGAAATCCAGCAGTACTGAGTGGACAGTGCCAAGCACATAGAAATATATTGGTTTAAACCATGACAGAGAGGTGGGGGTGTTCGTTTCATTTGGAAGCTTTTATTTTCATATTTACCACTGTCAAACCTATTTACCAATAATTTTTTTAACAAATAGGAGAATGGCTAAGAGTTTACACATTTTTTGATAATTGATGTTAAATGCTTAAACATTACATGATTTTTATTTTCAATAAATAATAAAATAGTTTGAGAACTCTGTTTTGTAAGCTTTTAAATGATGTCAAACTCAACCGTTTATTTTGTCTGGTGATGAAGACATGGATGTCTCGTGGTATGGTGCGGTATACAAAATGGGTATTTTTGGGTAATTTTGAGTACCTTTATCTCCTGAATGTTTTGGCATTCAGGTGAAAAAAGTCACTGAATACTGTACACATACAGTGATAATGATAGATGGACCTGGATGGCGTTGTCAGATGATTTTCTGCAACTACAAACAGTCCAATATAACACGTTAAGTCCAGTAGAGTTAACTGCCTGTGACACAGTACAGCACATAGCCTAGTTCTTCTAACGTATGGTTTAATGAAATGCACCATCATGATATCAGACACCCTTTGATAAGATCACCATCCTTGCGGGTGAGTATATCCCTCCCGAAGTCTTCAGAAAGCCAACTAATTAATTTCCATTTTGTTATCATCCTTTGATTCCTATTGCATGGATAGTTTGAGGCCTTCTGGCATCTTTTCTTGCTGAAGAATTATGAATGACTGACGTTTAAACTTAGCTATTAGGGCCTAGTTGGTGTTTTGCAAAGATTCATTTGCGGTGTTTACATTCTGAGATGTTTCTCTTTGAGACGTCATTTGAGAATCTGGAATATATCTTTTTCAAGATGCCTTCGTTCAGTTCCTATAGCTTGGGCTAGTGTTATACAGAGGTTAGCCAATATTGTGATTAAACCAATAAGAATTGCTTCTGAATTTGTTGAGCCTTATCTCCTAGCAACATGTAGAGTCCTCTGAGCATGCAAGGCAAATTGATATTCAGGTTCCCCTGTGTAAAGCATGTGCCACCGGCCTGTAGACACTTTCAGTTGTTTGTCACTGGCCTACGCACAATACCCTATAATGGCAAAGTGGAATAATGTTTTTTTTTTAGGTGTTTACAAATGAATCAAATGGAAAGCTGAAATGTATTGAATCAATAACTATTCAACCCCCTTGTAATGGCAAGCCTAAATGTTTTCAAGAGTAAAAATTTGCTTAAGTCACATAAGTTCCATGGACTCATTCTGTGTGCGAAATTCAGTCGAGCAGTGAATTTCAAACAGATTCAACCACAAAGACCAGGGAGGTTTTCCAATGCCTTTCAAAGAAGGGCACCTATTGGTAGATCAAAAAACATTTATAAAAAAGCAGACATTGAATATCCCTTTGAGCATGGTGGTGAAGTTATTAATTACACTTTGGATGGTGTATCAATACACCCAGTCACTACAATGATACAGGCATCCTTCCTAACTCAGTTGCCGGAGAGGAAGGAAACCGCTCAGGGATTTCACCTTGAGTCCAATGGTTACATTTAAACAGTTACAGACAGGGTGTAAATTACGGGGGAGCCAGGGGTGGCTCAGCTCCCATTGAGACGTTAGCTCTCTTAAGTGCAACAAAATTCAAATTTGGGGGATGGTCTCTAAACAATGCAAATTTAACCATTCAACTATTTGTTTCAAATGTAGTGGTAAATAGGTTTTACAGTGGTAAATATGAAAATAAAAGCTTCCAAATGAAACGAACACCCCCACCTCTCTGTCATGGTTTAAACCAATATATTTCTATGTGCTTGGCACTGTCCACTCAGCACTGCTGGATTTCGGCCTTAGCTGAGCTCATTTACGCATAGATTTTCACTGGTGCTCCCTAATTTTTGCCATTTGTTTTCCAATGTGTCCTAGATTTAAAAAAATGACCTATGCCATTATTCCAATGCAGTAGATCTAAATATTGATTTATCATTGTTTGCTTTTGTCAGTCAGCTGTTAGAGCGCTCATTGTGTTGTTTTTCAGGTCCGTGCGGGTACTGGTGTTCTCCATGCCATCCTTGGCCAGAATTAGGAGACCATTTTTTTACCTTTTATTTTCTATCAATATTTGTTTTCTTTCCCGGATCAGCTGCTGATGGTCGACAATATCACTAGCCTACAGCTAGACACCAATGCGCATCCAATCCAGCCAACAGAAAGGCTCGCTATCTGTTAATGACAGTAGGCCTGTAAGGTGACTCTTTTGGTTAGAAAAGTTCAGTTAGAAGCATTCGATTTTGCAAAGGCATAGACCTATAACTGTCTTCACGGTGAAACATAATGAAATGTTACGTAGGCATACTTGCATTGCATTTTCCGAGTTCTCCAAGATTCATGATTCGTACAGGGTTTAAGTTCAATGTTCTAATTAAATTGTTAAATGTTTAAAAATGACAATTAACACTGTCATTAATGTAAGGAAAGAAAGGTGGTGTTTTATGTCACACAATCTGTGAAGACTCCAAGCATTAACTCATGTGTAAAACATGTTTTGATTCAACTCATGTATTATATTGAATGTAGGCTACCTGTTCTGCGTGTATTTATGTGTGTAAAATTGCCTCAGCTGAGAGGGCAATAAGGCACTAAAGTAATACTGTTAAAATATGGAGAAGCAATTAACTTTTTGCCCTGAATACAAAGTGTTATGTTTCGGTCAAATCCAATGCTACACATTACTAAGTACCACTCTCCATATTTTCAAGCATAGTGGTGGCTGCATCATGTTATGGGTATGCTTGTAATCGTTAAGGACTGAATTCGTTTTTCAGGATAACAAAATTAACGGAATGGAGCTAAGCACAATCAAAATCCTAGAGGAGAACCTGGTTGAGTCAGCTTTCCACCAGACACTGGGAGACAAACTCACCTTTCAGCAGGACAATAACCTAAAACAAAAGTACAAATCTACGCTGGAGTTGCTTACCAAGAAGACAGTGAATGTTCCTGAGTGACCGAGTTACAGTTTTGACTTTAATCTGCTTGAAAATCTATGGCAACACTTGAAAATGGCTGTCTAGCAATGATCAACAACCAATTTGACAGGGCTTGAAGAATTTTGAAAATAATAATGGGAAAATATAGTACAATCCAGGTGTGCAACGCTCTTAGACTTACCCAGAAAGACTCACAGCTGTAATTGCTGCCAAAGGTGATTCTAACATATATTGACTCAGGGGTGTATATAATGTAAATAAGATATTTCATTTTCAATATTTTAGCTAAAATTTCTAAAAACATGTTTTCACTTTGTCATTATGGGAGAGGAAAAAAATCAATTCAATCAATTTTGAATTCAGCCTGTAACACAAGAAAATGTGGAATAAGTCAAGAGGTATGAATACTTTCTGAAGGCACTGTATCAGACATGACCTGAGAAGACAAAAGGAATTCTTGGAAGGCCCACTAAGTGGCTTGTTTACAGGGTGCTACATACTTATGGCTGCAGAGTGGAGGAACTAAAGGCACCTTACATTTCTTTCAAGTGCCCATCAATTGAAGCTGTCAGGTAATTCAGTATAATGGATACGATTTTAAGCAGATATTGGATGTCTGAATGTTCAGCTTGGCAAAGACAGGTCCATGGTTCCTTCAGTTCAGACTGATTGCTCCGCCAGGCACAGTTCTCAACAATAAACACACTCAGCACAGATACTGTACTGCACAAAGGCATACCTTTTTAGAGGAAGTCAATTGTAACCAAGGAGAGCTTGTGGCCGACTCAAGACTATTCTTTTTTTGAATTAACTTAAAAAGTCTTTAGTTTGACAGTCTCATGGCATTGACAAAGGAAATGTGATTTGCTCATCAATCAGTTAAATCTGTCTATATAATGTTATTCATCCCATAATTCAGTGAACTAGACTGCCTCAGTATTGTCATTCTAGACATGCAAAGCCTTCCCTCATCAGGTAATGTAATTCCATGCTTCATTAGTACTGTGAAGTTTATCATTTGTCATCAAAGCCAGCTGTCAATAAATAATTAAGTTGCAGATGAGGAGAATGAAATATTTTGGCTGAAGGAAGGAAGATTGCTGTCTACATTTTAATTGCATACACACATGGTGTGTGTGTGTGTGTGTGTGTGTGTGTGCGCGCGCTTATCCAAGGTTTTAATTAGCTGTGATGTGGCTACAAAGCAACACCTGTTCATAGTCTGCCTACTTTTTGAGCTGTACTTTCACCTTCAACAAACATAATTATTTAGCATATTTACACCTATAGAAGAAAACAACATGTAGGCTGGACAGACAGTTCAGGCACTGCTCCCCTTTTCATCTGAATGAAAATAATTAGGAGCCTAACTGCAAAACTGGCATTTTTTCTTGTTTATTACAGTGTAAAAATTGTGGAAGAATCAAAACTATCGATTTTATTTAGGCCTACACCTTTCTGTTGCCACACAGACCATGAAAGTGCGATGGCAGTGCATGTTGAAGACAGAAGAAAGAGATGGAGGGGTGGAAAGCGAGATAGAGATCTCCTCTATCTGGTCCGGAATTATCTTTGTGTGTCCAGGCATCATTCCAATGTCACATTTTAATTTGCATTCCAAGCTGAAACACTGCATCTCCCTTGCAGTCAAGGGAAACAATGTGCATTTCCATCCACAAACAATCAGTAAATAAACTATAATGGGGTTCTGACAGTTATGTTTGAGAGGATTGAAAAAGCAGAGAGATTGATTGATGACATTCTATCTGCCATAATTACTTTCTACTGAGATCTGGCGAGCATGAGGAAGCATGTGGTTCCTGTCTGGTAGGATAGCCTACATGTTAATATATTCTACTGTATCTCTGTGTGTGTGAACCAAGCCTATGATGATGCTGTTTTAGAAGGTTGTGGAGACCAACCTCTATTCAGTCTGTTAGGCTAGTACACTAGTAAAAAGGTGCACACAAAGCAGGATATCAATCCCATCGGAAATTATGTAAGAAGTTTGTTTCCCCCATTCAAAACTCCCATTTCTAATAGGCTAACCTATACTATGTGCTCTTTGCTATTGCATCCACTAGTATATTACCATAAGTATTTATATATTCCTACTACCAGTCACTTATTTTTAATGTATAAACCCACCTCAACTATTCCAGTACATCTGCACATTGAAAAAGGTACTGGCACTGACCTGTATATACTTGCATTCTCGTGTTTCTTTAACACATTGTAGTTTTTGTGATTTTAAATTTTTACTTTTTATTTTATTATCTATAATACACTGCTCGAAAAAATAAAGGGAACACTTAAACAACACAATGTAACTCCAAGTCAATCACACTTCTGTGAAATCAAACTGTCCACTTAGGAAGCAACACTGATTCACAATAAATTTCACATGCTGTTGTGCAAATGGAATAGACAACAGGTGGAAATTATAGGCAATTAGCAAGACACCCCCAATAAAGGAGTGGTTCTGCAGGTGGTGACCACAGACCACTTCTCAGTTCCTATGCTTCCTGGCTGATGTTTTGGTCACTTTTGAATGCTGGCGGTGCTTTCACTCTAGTGGTAGCATGAGACGGAGTCTACAACCCACACAAGTGGCTCAGGTAGTGCAGCTCATCCAGAATGGTACATCAATGCGAGCTGTGGCAAGAAGGTTTGCTGTGTCTGTCAGCGTAGTGTCCAGAGCATGGAGGCGCTACCAGGAGACAGGCCAGTACATCAGGAGACGTGGAGGAGGCCGTAGGAGGGCAACAACCCAGCAGCAGGACCGCTACCTCCGCCTTTGTGCAAGGAGGACCACTGCCAGAGCCCTGCAAAATGACCTCCAGCAGGCCACAAATGTGCATGTGTCTGCTCAAACGGTCAGAAACAGACTCTATGAGGGCCCGACGTCCACAGGTGGGGGTTGTCCTGCACGGTGTTGGGCTGTAAGCACGTTTGGCATTTGCCAGAGAACACCAAGATTGGCAAATTCGCCACTGGCGCCCTGTGCTCTTCACAGATGAAAGCAGGTTCACACTGAGCACGTGACAGACATGACAGAGTCCAGAGATGCCGTGGAGAACGTTCTGCTGCCTGCAACATCCTCCAGCATGACAGGTTTGGCGGTGGGTCAGTCGTGGGGTGGCATTTCTTTGGGGGGCCACACAGCCCTCCATGTGCTCGCCAGAGGTAGCCTGACTGCCATTAGGTACCGAGATGAGATCCTCAGACCCCGTGTGAGACCATATGCTGGTGCGGTTGGCCCTGGGTTCCTCCTAATGCAAGACAATGCTAGACCTCATGTGGCTGGAGTGTGTCAGCAGTTCCTGCAAGAGGAAGGCATTGATGCTATGGACTGGCCCGCCCGTTCCCCAGACCTGAATCCAATTGAGCACATCTGGGACATCATGTCTCGCTCCATCCACCAACGCCACGTTGCACCACAGACTGTCCAGGAGTTGGCGGATGCTTTAGTCCAGGTCTGGGAGGAGATCCCTCAGGAGACCATCCGCCACCTCATCAGGAGCATGCCCAGGCGTTGTAGGGAGGTCATACAGGCACGTGGAGGCCACACACACTACTGAGCCTCATTTTGACTTGTTTTAAGGACATTACATCAAAGTTGGATCAGCCTGTAGTGTGGTTTTCCACTTTAATTTTGAGTGAGTCCAAATCCAAATTTGATTTCCATTGATAATTTTGGTGTGATTTTTGTTGTCAGCACATTCAACTATGTAAAGAAAAAAGTATTTAATGAGAATATTTCATTCATTCAGATCTAGGATGTGTTATTTTAGTGTTCCCTTTATTTTTTTGAGCAGTGTATTATTATCACTGCCATTGTTGGGAAAGAGCTCTCAAGGTAAGAATTTCACTGTACTGTTTTACACCTGTTGTATCCTGTGTACGTGGCGAATAAACTTCGAAAGATGAAACTTATTTGAAGTGTAAAATAACTCAGTGATGATTAAATGCGTATTATAACAGCATAAGCCTATTTTTTGTGTTCAGGTCTGATGGGATGTGAGAAGCAGTAAACATGGAACACTTTGAGGCTGCTCCAGGTTGGTAAGTACAGTCTGCGTTGTCTTGTTGTCATTCACATACATGCTAGGCCTATGCAATACATGGCACTTTTGCTGGCGCTGATTCAATGCAGGAAGGCAGCTGCTAACGCAAAGATGTAGTTTGTCTAACCCAGATTTTTTTGCCTCTAAATATGTAATTTGGGGCTTCATAAGTGCCAATAGTGTTTCAGTGAGCTGTTGATTAGTTTTGAGTGCAGTCGTGCCTCTTCTGTCTATACGATTCGTCATGCTAATTCACATTTTAATTAATGTCCGTCAAGCCCTATGGTTAAAACAATATTCACAGGCTTGACTACCCCATTAGAGGGTTTAGTACTGAGTAATACATGTATATGGTTTGTTCAGATTCTCAATTCCACAGCAAGTGCAGTAAATCAGATATTTTGGAAATGCTTACAATCAAATTCAGTTATATGTTGGCCTATCTTTTATGGAGCCGTTATGGCAGCTCTTACTGATAGATCTAACGCATGTTCTCAATTTAGCCAGTCTGTACAGTACATTGTGTTCAATCAGTCTGAAAGCTGACATATCACTCATGTAAGGTTTCTTTTAGAATCCATTACAGTAATATCCTTCTCATGAGACTATTAGCAGATCACTCAAACATGATTGGGAGATTGGCTAAACCAAGAATGTGATAGTACTGTAAGGCCCCTCTGGCTTAAAGCAATCCAAGACCTGTGGATCTGTAGTGACCCATTTTAAGGTCAGACATCTCACTGACCTGACCCTGATATCTCATTTCCTCCCCACTGGGCGGGCTGTCAGGCAGGCACACCCTCTCTAAGGCACCTGCAGAGCAAGATGCTGGTCCTTCCCTGTGATACACTCATCACATGCCTCCCTCTCCCACAAATGAGCTGTGATTGAGGTGATTGGGATTTCCAGAGGCTGTCACAATGGTTTTGACTAGCAAATAGACGGGTGGTAATGGGAGAGACAGGCCTGTTATGAGAGCCCTGTCAGGGATAAGATAATGCGTCAGAGTGAAGAGGTTAAAGACACCGCTTCCCAGTTAATAATTAATTGGTGTCCGTGTGGCGGATCCACTCCAACGCTCCCAGTCATCACTTGATAATTGCTTTACATTTAATTTGGCTTTGGAGAGCGTTTTTCAAGCTAAGTAAATTGTGCTTAGTGTTAATAATATGAACCTGTCTTCCGACACCGGTTTGATCAGAAATCAATGGTGAATAGACAAAGGTAGGCAAAGTGTGCAAATTTGAACGCTGGAGATGGTGTCTCCATTTCGAAGTAGTTTATCTTAAACACTAATTAACAGGGGGAAATATATCTATGGTTGTGTTCTGTGATTTAACAAAGAAGATAATTGTTACAATTATCAAAATTTAATTTGGGAATAATACATTTTTACAATTGTATCATAGTATGACTGATGATTAGGGGATTCATAATACTATTACTTTTACCTGGAATGGATTAAAAGAGTAGGCCTATTATTGTACACCACAGTAACTCACTTCTATAACGTATTAGAATGCTATCATGTGAAATAAAAAGTCTGAATAGGCATCTTATTGCGTACTATAAGGGGGAAACGGAATGAACCCTTTACTTTTCTCAATGTCAAGTGTCTCACCTAAGCATTTCCCAACTTTAATCCTCTTAATAAAAAATATCTGCCAGGTGCTCTTTAGCATTTTGGGGTTCTGTATTGCGGCAGCTTGCTCTGGTCTAAACAGTGGGGGAGAAAGAATCTGAGTTACCTTAAGTAGCAGAGCTGTCGCCACAGTGACAGTGTCAGGCCTCCTACTGAGGCGTCCTCCAACTGACTGGCTCCTAAGGTCATGTGAGTTAAACTGCCCAGGTGTATCTGTGTGCAATTAAGTGCTAGACAAAAGAGAACCAACAGACGTCACGTCATACTTCGGCCCCAGAGGACAGGAGTTGCCCATCCCTGACCTATATAGTGATTAGGGCTGGCACAATTACTGCATAACCGACAGTTATGGATGAAAACCGTAATTTAAATAAAATAACCGTTTACATTAAGTTTATATTTTTTTGTGTGTGGAACGAACAGCTGATTGAAGACAGGGCGGCCGGGCATTCGTGCGGTTGAGTCGGTTTCTGCGGTAACATGGATTCTTAACAATGTGATGTAACTTTGTTGCTCCTTGCTGAAACAAGAAAAGTGTTGTAGCAAACAAGTCTTTGGTTGCCTAGGCAATGCCCCCCTCCCTGCAGCACGGCAACACATGCCGTCAGGAGCGGAAGAGAACACTATTGGAACGGTGACCAAAGTAATTTGGCTGACTAATAACCGTAACCCAAAATTCCATTCCACGTCACAGTAATAATAATGATGTTAAACAACAGTTGGACATCAACTGAGCAAAATCCTATTTCTCTGCTGAAATAATCCTGTAAAAATGTACATTGTTGTATGATATTTAGCTGTAGTGTGATTAGACTGTATGCCTGGATGCACCCAGAAGGGGTAATCTCAGTCTGCCTTCCGTTCCTTCCCTGTGTTGTGCTGCGTGTGTGTGTGCGTGCGCTTCACCCAGCTATAAAGCTCCTCCTCTGTAGATGAGACCAGCAGATGTTTGTGGAGCTGGCATGAAAATGGCTTCTCAGTGGAACACTGCCCGTGTGAACAATGCAGAGAGGAAGGTGCCCCACACCCGTATGGAGGATGAGGCTGACCTCCAGGTAGGTAGAGACCACATCCATGTTTATTCCCAGTTTCCCCCCACCGCCCTGGGGCACTAGTACCACCCTCTACCCCTCCCCGGCTGACCTCTATAGTGCCTCCATCTGCACCAGTTTGCTCCTGATTCCACCCCCTCTCTCGGGGCTTCGGCTGCTCTCTTTGCCAAATCTGCAGCAGGCAGTGCTCAGCCTTGCATGCGCAGAGATAATGATCAAGTTAATTAGACCTGAGATTGAATGAACTGCGGCAGCAACTTAATCATTTGTAACTTGATTAGAAATACTATATTCTGCAACTCCAGAGACTGGCAAACTTTCCTTTTTTGAGTGCTCGAAAATTAATGTCCACTTTAGGATTCAGGTCTTGAGATAATGTTGCAATAGAAGCAGGGAAATAAATCCGAGCTCGTATACTCAAACAAGCCCATAAGCTGAGGGTAAATTACCTTGTGAATGGTTTTACTGAGTTGACAGAGCAGATGTGAGTTGCCTTTCTGTTAATGGTTCCTCTGTTATCCCCATAGCAAATATACTCATTTGGGAGGAAATTAGGTCAAGGTAGCTTTGGGGTCGTCTGTGAAGCCACCCACAATGAGACAAGGAAGAAATGGGCTATTAAGAAGGTGAACAAAGAGAAGGTGAGTGCATTAGTGTTTCCCATGGGCAGCTTGTTGACTGCAGTGGTGAAAAGAGACACTCTAAAGTCAGTCTAATGGCTACTAGAACAGCCCCACACCTCAGTGCACTCACTCAGCTTCTTCCCTCCATGCAGGCTGGAAGTTCAGGTGTCAAACTGTTGGAACGGGAAGTGAGCATCCTGAAACGTGTGAACCATGCACACATAATACATCTGGAGGAAGTCTTTGAAACACAAAAGGTAAGGGATGCTTTCTTAGAAGTAATGGAGTCAATATCTCAGTAGTGTGCGTGCAGACGATTGCGTAAGCACCATGAATGAGAGCGAGGCCGGTCAGATCTATTTGTGGGGGCCATTATCAGTCTGTGTGCTGTGCTTTGTGTCCAGAGGATGTATCTGGTTACTGAGCTGTGTGAGGGAGGGGAGCTGAAGGAGCTCCTTCAGAAGAACACACGCTTCACAGAGGAGGAGACCAAGCACATCATCAACAGCCTGGCTGAGGCCATCGTCTACCTGCATAAGAAGGGTAATATGACTGACTAAAGTTATAGGTTTCACATCATTACAAGGATCTACATTTGAACATTTTACACGGTGAAACTTTATTTCAAGACACAATAAAGGAAGGGTAAGAGGCAGAATATCAGACTATGCCTTCTTTGACCTTTATGAAACATAACAAACTAATCTAGGTGCACTGATTAAATCATTCCAACATTAATGCAAACAGTACAGACAATGTGTTGTATGAGTAAATTGTGTGCGGGGACAATGTTCAAATTGGTGATATCACGGTCACATTGTACTCAAACGAGTCAAATTGGTGACATCACGGTCACATCGTACTCAAACGAGTCAAATTGGTGACATCACGGTCACATCGTACTCAAACGAGTCAAATTGGTGACATCACGGTCACATCGTACTCAAACGAGTCAAATTGGTGACATCACGGTCACGTCGTACTCAAACGAGTCAAATTGGTGACATCACGGTCACATCGTACTCAAACGAGTCAAATTGGTGACATCACGGTCACATCGTACTCAAACGAGTCAAATTGGTGACATCACGGTCACATCGTACTCAAACGAGTCAAATTGGTGACATCACGGTCGCATCGTACTCAAACGAGTCAAATTGGGGATATCACGGTCACATCGTACTCAAACGAGTCAAATTGCTTTGGCCTCATTGACGTGTGATAATCAGGGAGATGATACCACGTTATGGCTCCCAGTCATTATAGAACCTGGCTTATTCTAATAATGAGATAATAATGAACAACTGTCAGGCAAAAATGGTAGCCCTTTTAATTGAGTCTGAGGGGTTTATTTGAAGATGCTGCTTTCCCCCCCCCCTGATGGTGAAATCTCTAGTTAGAGGTAATTTAGGACGTTGCTTGGCAATGAGACACCATTACATGGGGCTAATGACTCATTTACAACGAGCTGGGGAGGAATACAGATTAATAGGTGTGTTTTCACACTAAGAGTCCCTCTGCGCTGTCGTGCCGCACTTCTATGGCGACTAATGATACCAGTGGGGATGTGGTGCTGAAGGTTAGCAGTGACTGTCACAGGTAGTGCCTTAAAGGGCAATTCCACCACTTTTCAACCACATTTTCATTGTCTCCAGCTCAATAGCAGTGTGTACATATATGAAAACGGTGCACCACTACGTTTTGTAGAAATAAATATAACCGTGCTGTTTTCAGATATGTAGACACTGGTTTGGTGCTGGAGATGATGAATATGAGGTAAAAAGGTGGAGGAATTGTCCTTTACCCATATATAAGCACCATGAACATTTACATTCATTACTTCTTGAACAGTAAATATGACAAATTTGTTTAGTAAAGACATTGATATGATACATTTATTTTGCACAGAACGATTCATTTGGTCCCATGGAATATTACTATGGAATTTGTGAACCATTTGTTCATTGTACTATTAGTTCTTCTCCATGCTGTTGTTACTATATAGATATAGAGGTTCATCCACTGTTGCGCACCCCGGAGTCTTTTTATTCAGTCCATATCTTCCTGAGCTCAATCTACATGAACATTCGAGCAGAGGAAACAATATATTAGAGGTCAGAATGCTCCGCCCCCCTCACAAAATCACTTTAACAGAGTCGAACTTTAAGACTCCAGGGGAGAGAACTTCTCAAACTAATATGTGTGCAGACACTTTATTTTCCATCCCATCAAGTTGGTCTAGCAGCAACATCTAATCTAACCTTTATAACTCTCTCAAACGTCTCTGAATCCTCCGCTCAATTCTGCACATCTCCTGTAATGACCACTGATACTTTGTGGCTCACCATTTTTAAAAGGAGGCTGATATCTAGAGATTTGTCATAGGGATTGCTTGAATTTAGAAAGGCGCTCATGGTTTTCCTGAGGATAAAGTAGCTGTTTTTGTCACAATCTCTGGGACTTCAGCTGGGGCAGAACCCTTCTCTTTCTCAGTGAATCAAACTCATTCCCAGTGGAATGCTCGATGACATCCATGATTGATTAAGGTTGTGGAGATGTCACCTGTTGAAAACAATGCAACACTAAACATGTCATCCCCACAAATGATGCAGGGATGTCACGTGTCCTACTTATATCCGTACACTTGCAACAACCTAAGCATAACAAAACGTATATTAGATAAAATAAGCCACACATAGCAAAAAAGCTATTCCATTTTTTGTCACAGAATTTGACACTCATTGACCTCCATACAAAAACTTCTTACTTGGTGAGCATTTTCTTTTTTTAAACACCACCTGTTGGAGAAGACAGATATTGGGTCCACTTATCCCTCTCGCTTCGCCTCTTCCTCTCTGGTATGACTCACATTTCAGTTAATTACTATAGCTCCCGCCTTGAGCCAATCAGTATCATTTTGTAAATGCTGGATCTCTATGGTAAGACACATCATTCACCCAAGTTTAGTCATAATCATCCAGTACAGTCTGAGATGGCGTACGGACGGACTGAGACAGATCCACAGTCCCTTCCCCGATTTCATTGTGGGGGACAATTACTCATTGTAGATTTAGCCTTTAACTGCTTTTAACCATCCTCTCTGCTAAAGACCTTTTGAAAGCCATTATGGTTGGTTCTTCTCATAGTAAAGGTGGTTTAATTTTCGTATTTCAGACATAGTTCACCGAGACCTGAAACTGGAGAACATTCTAGTGAAGAGTTATCATCATGGTGTTGATAATGACATGATCAATATCAAGGTGAGACGGCGACACAAACGGGAAAACTTTCACTGCTGTTTCTCATCCAGCCAATCTTTGCAGGGACTTAAGGACAGGCTCCTGATGTGTTTTCTTTCTCCCACTCCCCCTAAATGGTTTTAAATGCTACCTCATTATGACAGACCCCCCTTTGGTTCCCCTTTATATTATGCCGTACAAAAGGGTGAATCAAGAGCATCTTTTAAGATAAATTACCGCCTGGGCCCAGCATGTTGTGTGCATTGACGGAGCACAGGCTAAAGCAGATACCTGGAGCGCGGGCTCAAACAAGGCAGGGCGGCAGCATAAATCACACACACACTGCTGAAAGACAGCGTTGTTCTGGCACGGTATAAAAGGCTTTTATCTGTAAGGAGGAGGTCATCTCTCCTGGATATTTTCTCCTGTTGTATTTCTCCTGCCTGCCATTATTTACTACATGAGACCATACAGCATGTACAGCTCATATTTGTTATTAATCTAACATAGAGACCCAGTTATTGCTGCTCTTCAAGTAAACCTTGTTTTGTCTGATAAATAACAGCAACAAGAAAGGATTTGATATGAGATGGATACATGCTGTAGGCCTGCGTGTGTATCAGTGTCTGCTGTCTGCTCTCTCCTCTCAGGTGACAGACTTTGGGTTGTCAGTGAAGAAGGGGGGTGTTGGCAGTGAGAACATGCTGAAAGCCACCTGTGGGACTCCTATCTACATGGGTAAGACTGACACGCTCAGCTCCTACACACAAAGATCACATCATATTAGAGTAGTCCTGTTAAAACCAGTCCTCATTCTCTGTTTCAGCTCCTGAGGTGATCAATGCTCATGAGTACAGTCAGCAGTGTGATGTGTGGAGTATTGGGGTCATCATGTACATGCTGTAAGCAATGCACCCACCCATCCCTCCTTTATCACTGCCTGTCTTTCTGGTCTGTCTGTGTCTCTCCCTCTCACTGTAGCAGCTTTTCCTATACTGTGTACAGTTCGCCCAGTGACCGATCAACTAGTAGTATAGTTTTAGAGGCCTGTGTGACTGACAGGACAGTCTCCCTGTAGGCTGTGTGACTGACAGGACAGTCTCCCTGTAGGCTGTGTGACTGACAGGACTGCCTCCCTGTAGGCTGTGTGACTGACAGGACTGCCTCCCTGTAGGCTGTGTGACTGACAGGACTGCCTCCCTGTAGGCTGTGTGACTGACAGGTCTGCCTCCCTGTAGGCTGTGTGACTGACAGGTCTGCCTCCCTGTAGGCTGTGTGACTGACAGGTCTGCCTCCCTGTAGGCTGTGTGACTGACAGGTCTGCCTCCCTGTAGGCTGTGTGACTGACAGGTCTGCCTCCCTGTAGGCTGTGTGACTGACAGGTCTGCCTCCCTGTAGGCTGTGTGACTGACAGGTCTGCCTCCCTGTAGGCTGTGTGACTGACATTCTGGGAACCTCCATTCATCGCCACCTCTGAGGAAAGACTCTTTGAGATGATCAAGAAGGGAGAACTCCACTTTGACAGACCCGTCTGGGACTCCTTCAGTGATGCAGGTGACATATACAGTAGTACTGCTTCTCAACCTCTCGGACTTCTATTTGTAACATCTCTGGTGATATGGAACTCTAAGGACACATGGTACTTGACCACATCCAGGTTGAGCTGACAGGTCCTTCTTACAATGGTTATTATTGCATGACTTTAACATAGCGTACTGACTATCACATTTTTATCTCACCAGCCAAAAAAGTGTTGAGTTGCCTCCTGAAAGTTGATCCCGCCCATCGCATCACAGCCAATGAGCTGCTGGATAACTCCTGGATCACGGTAAGGGGCTGATCCACCCAGCTACATTTCACATTAACAATAATGAGTACAGGAAGGACTCTCTCTGGTATTGCTACGTGATGGGATTGGGAATTGGTATCTCACAGCCTGGTTTATGGGGTTTATTGCAGTGTGGTGATATTAACCCTTTAGAGAGGGTCTAACATTAGTTAGTGGTACTGTGTCTTACAGGGTGACACCAACACTCTGGCCACACCCACCAACGTGCTGGAGATGATGCGTCTGTTCCGGGATGACCCGGAGGAGGCGGAGAGAGAGGAGGAGAGCGAGGAGGTCAGGGACGTGCTGAACGAGCTCTCTCTCAGCTGCTCCCAGGACAGCCTGACTCTGGAGCCCAGGGCAACACTGGAGAACGGGGCAGGATCAGAGCATACAGTAACACTGGAACCTAGGGTTAGGCCTGAGAACAGGGCAGGGATGGAGGGTGGGGCCAGGCTGGAGGACCAGGTAAGGCCGGAGCCCAGGGTGGCTTCAGCGCCCAGTAACCGCAGGAACATTGCTGAGCTCAGCTCTGAGGGAGACACAGACAGTAGCAGCAGCAAACCCACCACCCCCACCAAACAGGTACTGTAGTACACAAAGTTACCACACATACTGTACACACAACTCAGTCACGCCATCATGACCTGCCACTTCATAGGTGTTAGGTTCAAAATAACCTCTTTCACTAAACCCACCATGACTCAAGCTCCGGTTTAAAATTAGCCTTGGCAAGTGAGCTGTTTCAGTTACACACTGGTATACGATCTTCCGTTTCCCTTCCACATCAATTAGCTTATGTGGTAATGATCTTGTTTTTGACTAAAGACTAGGGCTCTGTTGCGTAGCTATACTTAAAACATGGGAGATATCACCCAGCGGTTCAGGCTCTCTACAATATTTAGGATTATTCAACCCCCCCCCCCCGATATCTCTGTAATCCACTGCAGAGACAGAAGAAGAAGGTTGCTGCCTCATCGTCCAATGAACTGAAAACCAACAGCTCTGCTGTGAAGATCTGCAACTCACTCAGTCCCCCCACTTCACAGGTCAGTCGTTTAGCAGTCTGTCTGCAAAGTCCTCTTCTCACAACACTGGGAATTAGGCTACCATTAGATATTTGTTTTTTGACAGTTTTGACTTTTTTTTCTGATATTGATGCAATAAAGATGATTACAACTCTTCATCGTTCAAATTTGTCACACGGGCCATTGATTCATGTATTTTATATTAAGCCAAGCTAAATCTCTATTTGTCTTCACAAAACAGCCTGGAATGTGTAAGTTCTGACTCAAAACGGGTTGATTTGTTAAAGAAAATGTTTTTAGTTTTTAAGGCCCCCACCAGAGGGCAATGCCACCCCTATTTCAACGTAATTCCTGTCCTATAGCGGAAATTGTCGTTTAGGTTCCACCTCCGAAGAATAACATAGGCTGCTAATACATATTCATGAATTAGGCGTGGGACCATTGTGGTGATTTCCACGTGGAGTGGGACAAGCAACAAGCAGGGTTCTGACGACTGTCAGTGTAGCCAGCTAGCTAGCTAGCATGCTAACTTTATTTGGCTAGCTAATGTTATCTGTTGTTCAAAAGATTAGCCAGCTAGGCTATGGCTGGTTCTGGAGCTGGATTTGTCATAAGCATGTAGGGCAAGGATGGGCAACTTTGAGGGTGGGGGCCACAAAACATCTGAACTCATCATGGTCCGCAGTTGCTGGGTTTGTGTACTCGCATCCATAAAGCAAGTTTGCTTAAATTAAGCACATTTTGCCATGGAGCGGAGAGAAGATTTTGCAATTTTATAACTAATTTCATGCAATTCTACTCATTTTGCCATGGCCCAGAGAGAAAATGTTTTGCTGACATAGGCTAATTGACTGACTATCACTAGCTACAGTGCCTTGCAAGCCCCTTGGCATTTTCCTATTTTGTTGCATTACAATGGATTTTTAATTTAAATGGATTTTTATTTGGATTTTATGCAATGGACATACACAAAATAGTCCAAATTGGTGAAGTGAAATGAAAAAAATAACTTGTTTTCAAAAAATTCTACAAAATGGAAAAGTGGTGCATGCATATGTATTCACCCCTTTGCTATGAAGCCCCTAAATAAGATCTGGTGCAACCAATTACCTTCAGAAGTCACATAATTAGTTAGATTGCACACAGGTGTACTTTATTTAAGTGTCAAATGATCTCTGTATATTTATACACCTGTTCTGAAAGGCCCCAGAGTCTGCGACACCACTAAGCAAGCGACACCATGAAGACCAAGGAGCTCTCCTAACAGGTCAGGGACAAAGTTGTGGAGAAGTACAGATCAGGGTTGGGTTATAAAAAAATATCATAAACTTTGAACATCCCACTGAGTACCATTAAATATATTATTAAAACATGGAAAGAATATGGCACCACAACAAACCTGCCAAGAGACGGCCGCCCACCAAAACTCATGGACAAGGCAAGGAGGGCATTAATCAGAGAGGCAACAAAGAGTCCAAAGATAACCCTGAAAGAGTTGCAAAGCTCCACAGAGGAGATTGGAGTATCTGTCCATAGGACTACTTTAAGCCGTGCACTCCACAGAGCTGGGCTTTACGGAAGAGTGGCCAGAAAAAAGCCATTGCTTAAAACTTCTTTGGGATCAGTGTCCCTTCCACGGGTTGGTTGAGCTAACATAGGCTAATGCGATTAGCATGAGGTTATAAGTCACCAGAACATTTCCCAGGACATAGACATATCTGATATTGGTAGAAGGCTATTACAGTGAAAGACTTCCATGCTATTGTTTGAGGAGAGTGCACAATTTTGAACATGAAAAGTTATTAATAAACAAATTAGGCACAATTGGGCAGCCATAATTTTGAACAGAAATGCAATGGTTCATTGGATCAGTCTAAAACTGTGCACATACACTGCTTCCATCTAGTGGTCAACATCTAAATTGCACCTGGGCTGGAATAATACATTATGGCTTTTCTCTTGCATTTCAAAGATGATGGTACAAAAAAATACAAAATAACAGTTTCCCCCTTTTTTGTATTATCTTTTACCAGATCTATTGTGTTATATTCTCCTACATTCCTTTCACATTTCCACAAACTTCAAGGTGTTTCCTTTCAAATGGTACCAAGAATATGCATATCCTTTCTTCAGGGCCTGAGCTACAGGCAGTTAGATTTGGGTATTTAATTTAAGCCAATTGGGGGGGAAAGGGGGCGTATCCTTAATAGCTTTTAAAGATAAAAATAAGCAAACACGTTTGGTGTTCGCCAAAAGGCATGTGGGAGACTCTCCAAACATATGGAAGAAGGTACTCTGGTGAGATGAGGCTAAAATGGAGCTTTTTGGCCATCAAGGAAAACGCTATGTCTGGCAAAAACCCAACACCTCTCATCACCCGAGAACAACATCCCCACAGTGAAGCGTGGTGGCAGCATCATGCAGTGGGGATGTTTTTCATCATCAGGGACTGAGAAACTGGTCAGAATTGAAGGAATGATGTATGGCACTAAATACAGGGAAATTCTTGAGGGAAACCTGTTTGTCTTCCAGAGATTTGAGCCTGGGACGGAGGTTTACCTTCCAGCAGGACAATGACCCTAAGCATACTGCTAAAGCAACACTTGAGTGGTTTAAGGGGAAACATTTAAATGTCTTGGAATGGCCTAGTCAAAGCCCAGACCTCAATCTAATTGAGAATCTGTGGTATGACTTAAAGATTTCTGCACATCAGCGGAATCCATCCAACTTGAAGGAGCTGGAGCAGTTTTGCCTTGAAGAATGGGCAAAAATCCCAGTGGCTAGATGTGCCAAGCTTATAGAGACATACCCCAAGAGTAATTGGGGTGAATACCTTTGCAAGCCACTGTAGGTTTCCATCCAATTGGAGACAGATTTTCACGTGAACATTCTAGAATCTGCATATAGAAAATATGCACATTTTACCAGCGGTGTTATGTTTCCACCAAATGGACTTGTTTCAGATAAATGATGACATAGTGCTCACAAAATATACTTTTTCATTTAAATGTATATGTACCGGGCCTCCCGGGTGGCACAGTGGTCTAGGGCACTGCATCGCAGTGCTAGCTGAGCCACCAGAGACTCTGGGTTCGCGCCCAGGCTCTGTCGCAGCCGGCCGAGACCGGGAGGTCCGTGGGGCGACGCACAATTGGCCTAGCGTCGTCCGGGTTAGGGAGGGTTTGGCCGGTAGGGATATCTTTGTCTCATCGCGCACCAGCGACTCCTGTGGCGGGCCGGGCGCAGTGCGCGCTAACCAAGGTCGTCAGGTGCACGGTGTTATTCTCCGACACATTGGTGCAGCTGGCTTCCGGGTTGGAGGCGCGCTGTGTTAAGAAGCAGTGCAGTTGGGTTGTGCTTCTGAGGACGCATGGCTTTCGACCTTCGTCTCTCCCGAGCCCGTACGGGAGTTGTAGCGATGAGACAAGATAGTAACTACTAACAATTGGATACCACGAAATTGGGGAGAAAAAGGGGGATAAAAAATAAATAAAAATGTATACGGACCGAAATAAAAATCTAACGTTTGAAGTGTCTCCATCTCATTTCCAACTCTACCAATACTTTTGTCACAAAAACTGTTGTGAAAAATAGCAAATGTGCCTACTCTGTGTTTGGCACCTGCGCTCAAGCCAACAGCTCGCAGGTACAGTGTGGGGAGGCTGTGCGGGTTGTCTAGTTTAGTTTATTAGGATCCCCATTATCTAATGCACATGCAGCAGCTACTCTTCCTGAGGTGCACATAAAAATGAAATGCATAACAAAGTACAAAACAGTAATAGACAAGAACAACATAAGATATTACATTAAATACAAATCAAATAAGAGTTAAATATAGTAAAGACACCAAGAGATAACAAAAATACTATCTAGTATACTATAAAAATAATAGTGTCTAGTCTACATGATAAGAGCGAGAATATTTTTATTTGTCAAATGGCAATCAAGCATTAATCATCATGTAGCCTAATAAACTGCAAGGTTTCCCGAGTCGTAATGGGAGGACACCATATCATTGGGTGAAGTCAGCCTGCAGGTGCCCGGCCCACCACAAGGAGTTGCTAGAGCGCGATGAGACAAGTAGAGCCTTCCCCTAACCCGGACGATGCTGTGCCAATTGTGCACCGCCTTATGAGACTCCCGGTCACAGCCGGTAATGACACAGCCTGGGATTGAACCCCAGTAGTGACACTACAACATTGCGATGCAGTGCCTTAGACCACTAGGCTCTATGATAACATTTTATTTTATATGATATGACTTAACTCGCATAAAAACTGTGGATGGAAACGTGGTTACTGACTGACATAACAAGAGAATAATCTGAGATGCACAACCAAATTGCAAAATTGGGAATTCTTCTGTTCCCAGGGCCTTCAAACCGCGACCGCCAGTTGCCCATCCCTAATGTAGGGATACCTCGCCACAGATGGATAGGGGAAACAAGTTACTTTTACTTTGTCATCTATTGTTATCTACAGTTTTGGCATCTTTCATAAATTATCTATTATTTCTCAGCTCAGTCGCAACTCGCAAACTTTGCAAGTGTTTATGATTAATAAACAATGCCATGCTGGTGGGGGGTACCATTCAAATAAAACCCAGCTCTGAAACGAAACGTAGGCTAAGAAGAATGTGCATCTCATTTCATAGGAAAAGACACGTCATTGGCACGAATTTGCACGAAGTGGGCAATTTTGGGTTTGTCACTTCAAGCCCAAATATATTATATTTTGACTTAAAACAATGAATTATTGACTTCAATCGTTGTGCAACATCAAGAGTAAGCTCTGGCAATTGTCTTTCAGCTCAAAACAGTGGATTTCTACTAGTGTGGGCGTTTTAATGCTTTTTGGCCATGTTGGTGCTGTTGATATTTACTCACCACTAGATGGTGACAGATTTACCTAGAAGGTGAGCCGAGCTAGTGACAGATCCAGTAGATATTGTTCTGTAGAGGTGAACCTGTTGTGTTGGCCTTGTGTGAGATGAATGTGAGTATCTTATCTTTGCAGTCCCATACAGGTGGCAAACTCTCCAGGCAGTCGAGTGCAAATCGTCTCAGGACAAGAGTGAGACCCGCCCAACCTCTTCCCCAGTGGGGCCAGCTCCCAAACCAGCAGCCGGTCCAGGGAAGGTAGAGGCCCACAAAGACCTAGCAACGATTTCACTGTAAAGCACCTGATTCCTGTTGTTCAAACTATCCCTGTTGCGTCTCCACTGACCTCTTAGGTTACCTGTCGTTTCTGTTATGCTTAGTTACATACTTTGTCTGCATTTTCCATATCAAACTCACTGACAGTCTGAGTCGTTTCAAAATACACTAAAAGTAGATGGGGAAACTCAAAGGGAGTGTTCATCTATCTTATTTATTCCGTTGGGCATAATTCATGATTTATTAGTGGTACACTGGGTTGTGTAGCTGTTAGTGTTTTCTATGTACTGTAAAAGTATACTTTTATATTTCTCTTTCAGTATCCTAATGGGCAAATTTGGTATGAAAGATCTTCAAAGTGCTTTGTTTTTCCCCACAAATGTCATTAACATATTATTAGTCAGTGGCGACCAGGGGCTCAAGCTTGTCTGCTGTTTATTATTTTCATTGAGCTGTTCTTAGGATGATTTAAGGATGATTGCCAAGCATCATGAGAAGAAACTAATGTACAGAAACTCCATTATTTTGTGTTCAATAAACATAATCAGAAATGATATATTTTTTGTTCTGATTTTGTGATAACTTTTCTGTTATTCTGTTTTGACCTCTCACTTTCTAAAGTCTCAAAAAATGCAGTTGACCCTCTTGGTGTCAATACAGTCCGCCAGTGGCACACAGGCTGGTTACACGCCATCAAAACGCAGGGGATTGGAACTGAGGGCAACTATGGCTCTAATCTCGTTTGGGAGGCCATTGAAAGCAGCAGGAGCTACTTTGAGGGCTCTGCCATTCAAGCACAGGTCTTTCTGCTGTAGAGAGAATAATCCCCAGCATAGATACAACATTAAAGTAGTCAAGCAGAACCCACAGAGGCTGTATATCAAATCCACCCATTTGCATCTTGAAGTGAATGTGTGCAGACAGTGGAGCACGGATTGAGCAGAGGCTTTCTCTGTGTGTATGTGTGTGGTGGTTGGATTAGCTCTTTTGAAGTGAAGCACATGGCACATTTTTCCTTTTTGGCGATTGGTTCACGGCCTTTAAACTGTAAATAGCTCCCTTTAATCAAAGGCTGCCAGTGCTTTGTCCAGGTAGGCATGCTTGCCTTTCCGGGCCGGTTGGATGGTACCGCATGCCGCGATGAATGACTGGCTACAGGAGGGAAAGGTTGTTTTAGAGCCTAGTTTTGATACACAACTTTCAAAATAAAAAAAATATGCTTCATGGGAGCACAGAGTGAATGACAAATCAAATATATTTTGTAGTATTCACTGAGCTTACCTTCCTAATATTGAGTTGGGGGGCATGGAATCCACAAGGTGTTGAAAGTGTTCCACAGGGATGCTGGCCATGTTGACTCCAATGCTTCCCACAGTTGTGTCAAGTTGGCTGGATGTTCTTTGGGTGGAGGACCATTCTTGATTCACACAGGAAACTGTTGACCGTGAAAAACCCAGCAGTGTTGCAGTTCTTGACACAAACCGGTGCGCCTGCCACTTACTACCATACCTCGTTCAAAGGCACGTAAATGTTTTGTCTTGCCCATTCACCCTATGGCACACACACAATCCATGTCTCAAGGCTTTAAAATCCTTCTTTAACCTACACTGAAGTGGATTTACCAAGTGACATCAAGGGATCATAGCTTTCACCTGGTCAGTGTGTCTTGGAAAGAGCAGGTGTCCTTAATGTTTTGTATACTCAGTGTATATTATCAATAAAAATGAAGGGCAGAAGGAAATGGGAAAACACCAAACTGTAATATTGTAGGATTAAATTTGTAATTTACTTGATACTACTTATGTAAGCACCAGATGGAGCTGTAGTGGATTCCAGAGTTAATTTCTAGAGTTGACAGGTGGACGCTGGCTAGAATGGCCTGCTATCTGGTTTCATGTGTGAATGCAGCTGTATACGTGTGTGATTGATTGAGCCATTAAATAATTATGATGGTGTATGTAAGTTGTCAGTGATGAACAACTGCATGTTTGCTGTGATGTCTCGATGATTCATTTAAGGAAAATAGCATGTTGAGAGGGACATTTTCGCCCAGCATAATCCACTGATCTGAGAAAAAAAGCATTGAAGATAACAATGATTCATTCAGTTTGTAAACCCCTCCTCCCTTTAGACCCGTGAACTGAATTTGCATAAGGTCTGTTTAGACAACCTCCTGTATGGCTAATGCGTTGTCAGAGGCAGAGATGGGATTTCAGCGTATGGTCCTCATTTTCTTGTGCCAGACTTTTAATTCAATATAGATGGGAAAAAATCTCCAAATTGAATTGTGGAATGTGACCTGCAGTAAGTGTGTGCATCTACAGACCTCAGGGAAGAAGACATTTAAAGAGATTGAAAAACACGGAGGAAAACTGTTTGGTCTGATGTCTTCATATGCTGCAGTATTATCCATTTATGTATTAAAAAAGCAAACAAACGTCAGCTAGTTATTTTTCTTGATGCACCAAACTTCTATCAGATTTCGCAGAAGTACAGAGAGGGAGAAGGAGAGTGCACAGAACAAGCAGGACGGTATGGGGGCTAGGTTAGGGGCGTGAGTTTGCGACAAGGCATGGAGCAAAGGAAATTAGAAATTCGGCGGGATGGAACCAGGGATGCGCCCTCTGCCCCCGTCTCCAGTGGTGCTCCTGACAGATGGGAGCAAGGGGGGGTGCGAGCAGCCTCCCGAGTGGGAGGATTAAAACCCTGCAGCCCATTTTGCAGCCTGGAGAGGGTGGGGTGAGGAGATGGCACCTGTGGGGGGGGGGGGGGGGGGGGGGGGCAGGACCGCTAATGTCAAAGGAGGAGAGGATGCATCCCTCCCCTGGCCCCCCCTCTGCTGGAACCCCTTTTATTCACTGCCAGGCAGAGATGAGGGTGGAGGGGGGTGGGGGCTGCATCTCAATAACCTTAATAGAGCTCCCTTTAATTAATCAGCTCATCTGCAGAGACCCGATACCTGCAGCTGAGCCCCCCATCCACTCCCCAACACAACATCCTCCCTCACACCACACCTCTCTGCTGCCGTGACTTTGTGCTAATGAGGTAACGCAGCTACAATGTCATGGAAACATTTCAGAGACGTTATCTGTAGGAGCTCATCACACATGCTGAGGTCCCTGATCCCCTTCAATGTTTGCATCTGTGTGTGTGAGTCCTCCCTTGCTGTGCTACAATGCAACCATTTTACCAAAACAAACATATTCAAAATGATAAAGGAGGAGGGGAAACCATGATGTCACAGCAGTGGGTTGGATTTCTAAAGAAGAAGAAAGGCGTAAAAACCACACCTCAAGTAAACATTTGAGACAGATGGCAATTTCAAAGCAAGCCTCATCAATCTTTGTTGACACTATTCCTTTTTTAAACTACTCTTATTTGAGATATTTGCAATTATAATACATACGCTCATTTGAATATCAAATTAATTAGTGAACACACTAGAGTAAATGCCTTTTTTATAAGTCCTTGTTAAAAGTGAAAAGTTCTCGACTACGGTTGGATGGCGTGTTAATTTACAGTGATATCTAATCCCAAGTTACAGCACATAAAAGGCATTACTATACATATTTTAATAGGGAGGTGGTTGTTTTCCAAGCAATTTTCTGCTAGAGTACATTTTTAATTTATTCATATTTAATTTATTGGTCTCTGCATATCCACTCAGTAAAACTAATCAACAGCATGTATGGGCCCCTCTTAAAGTCACAGCTCTCTCTGGCAGCCAGCCTCTGATCAGGATAAACCCTTCATTTCAAATGTTCTTTCCATTTCTGCAAAGAGCAGGCTGGGTAAAATACCCTCTCTACATTCAGTCAACCAGGATGATACCACCTCCAAGGAGACTGTTCGATTCTCACAGACAACCTTTTAATAATTGAAAAAAAGTCAGAAAATGAAAAATGTGCCCAGCCTTGAATGATCCGAAATATTTCAATTTCTGCGGGTACTGACCATCGCCACCGCTGTCAGAATGTCATCGGCTAAGGACAGAGCCTCTGCCTCTCCTCAAACTCCTCTGCCCTTGAGTTGGCTTTTTTACGGTGCTTTGGCAATCATTTAACACAGTGTGACTGGAGTTCTTATCACCTCCACTGTACGTTCCAAATACCTATCGACCCATTGACACACGGCGAAGAGGGACCTGCACAACCTTACACATGGAAATGATTTCAATTAATTACCATTCCCCCTAGAGGTGGCAGAGCGGGGGTGAGACAAAGGACCCAAACAAGGAGCATTTCTCTGGCGTAATGTGCACCATGTGTAATGAGCGGCGGAAAGGTCATTTGACACATTTCTGCAACTATGAATCAATTTATTTAGAGCACGTAATTCTGTAGTCACCTCGGCGGCATCGTGGTTTGGCAATGCATTGAGAGGGTGTATTACTAAAGTGGGTCTTCAGTTTCCTCCCTGTAGCCCCGGCCGACCGCAGGAGTGCCTGGAAAGCAGGGAGATAGCGAAATGGAGTGTGCCAGATGCAATCAGTCATATCATAGGAAAATCGCCTCCATCACCTTCAGTGTAATTGGAACATTCATTACAGTCCAGTAAAAACGCAAGGCACCATTAGATGTACGCTTAGGAGTGGATTCCTGGAGAATGAGAGACTTTCGGGGTCTCGATATGGGGTCACAGTCAAGTAAATAATAGGAATTGTTCCTATGAGGCTCAGAAAACCACTAGGCCCCTGGTTACGCACCAAAACTCAACTTGGCACAGCAGAGGGGAAGAAATTCAATTATCGGACAGAAAATAAGGTGCCCCTTGTGCCCCTCAGTACAACAAGAACAACAATCAGAACGTCTCCTATCCAATATCTCACTTGGAGATTCACACGTGGTCAATCTTGTTAATGTCACGTGTCTTCTACATCAAGTACCTGACAGTATTTTCTCAACAGTTGAAGAATTGGTAGATTTCAGTCAATGTACTGTAAGATGCAGCTGATGGGACTTCTTTATTGATTGCTTCTGTCACATCATTTTCAGAGATCTATTCTGTAAAAAACACTGATATTATTTGCAACCCCGGTAACGTACAGGGTATGGATTATGTGTGCAATGTTTCATATGTATCATTATTTTAAGTAGCCGCCACTGTCCTCATGGCCTTAGTGTCAACTGTGAGGATAAACATTCTACTGCCACCAGGGGGACCAAGCCCTAGCCACAGCCTTGTCCCCAATGCTACAGTTTGGAGCCATTGTAGTATTTTGTTATTGCTTGTTTTATGTTGTACTTGTTTGTAATGTTTTCCAACGGGTCTAGAGGGAAATGTGTCACTGTAAACCATGCTGAAAATAAAACAAAAACATTTGGTCGATCAAAGGAAGAATATTTAATATGTTTAGGTTTGAAAATTGACTTATTATTTATGTTCTGAGGGCTGTTTTTAGGAAACTTTGTTGTAAACAAAACAGGCAGAAGAAGAATAGAGTGTAAATAAGAGTGTATACAGGAATTCTACTCAGAGTAAGCCTGAAGTCACTTCCAGATATCATCATTTTACATTCTCTTTGTGAGGTATTAACACCCTAACAACAAATCCACCCGTTTATAGTATCTCTAGCCAACTCTCACTAATGACTGTTTGGGGGGGGTAAAATTCATCTGCATTAAATATGAATAAAAGGGCATGATGAAATAATTAGGCAATGCCTTTCATGTAACATACACACACTATGAAGGGCTTGTGACTTATTTGAACTAAAAAACCTTTGCTCTGTCCAAATTGACCCTCAATTCCAAAAGTATGTGTAATTACCATAGCAATTAAGAGCATTGAATGACTGCTAAAGGCATTTGGGTTAAACAAATATTTATATTCCCCCCCAAAAAGTGGGTGAAAATGTATGATTGTTTGACGAGCTGGTATGTATTCAGTGTAATTATGTAGCTAGTGGTGCAGGTGCTCCATACAGTAAGATCCTCCTGGTCCTTCCCTGAGCCCATTCATTTCCTCTGGGATGACTGAAGCTAGGGCTCAGTCACAGGAAATATGGCCTGCTGTGCTCTACCCCAGTCCTCTCTCTCTATCCCAACCCTCTCTCTACCCCAGTCCACTCTCTCTATCCCATCCCTCTCTCTACCCCAGCCCTCTCTCTCTATCCCATCCCTCTCTCTATCCCAGCCCCCTCTCTCTATCCCATCCCTCTCTCTCTATCCCATCCCTCTCTCTACCCCAGCCCTCTCTCTACCCCAGTCCTCTCTCAATTCAATTCAATTCAATTCAATTCAAGGGGCTTTATTGGCATGGGAAACATGTGTTAACATTGCCAAAGCAAGTGAGTTAGACAATACACAAAAGTGAAACAAACAAAACGAATTAACAGTAAACATTACACATACAGAAGTTTCAAAACAATAAAGACATTACAAGTGTCATATTAAATATATACAGTGTATATATACAGTCTCTCTCTATCCCAGCCCTCTCTCTCTATCCCAGCCCTCTCTCTCTATCCCAGTCCTCTCTCTCTACCCCAGTCCTCTCTCTCTATCCCATCCCTCTCTCTATCCCAGCCCTCTCTCTCTATCCCAGTCCTCTCTCTCTACCCCAGTCCTCTCTCTCTATCCCATCCCTCTCTCTATCCCATCCCTCTCTCTACCCCAGCCCTCTCTCTCTATCCCATCCCTCTCTCTATCCCATCCCTCTCTCTACCCCAGCCCTCTCTCTCTATCCCATCCCTCTCTCTCTATCCCAACCCTCTCTCTACCCCAGTCCACTCTCTCTATCCCATCCCTCTCTCTACCCCAGCCCTCTCTCTCTACCCCATCCCTCTCTCTACCCCAGCCCACTCTCTCCACCCCAGCCCTCCCTCTATCCCATCCCTCTCTCTACCCCAGCCTTCTTTCTCTATCCCATCCCTCTCTCTATCCCATCCCTCTCTCTACCCCAGCCCTCTCTCTCTACCCCATCCCTCTCTCTACCCCAGCCCACTCTCTCCACCCCAGCCCTCCCTCTATCCCATCCCTCTCTCTACCCCAGCCTTCTTTCTCTATCCCATCCCTCTCTCTACCCCAGCCCTCTCTCTCTATCCCATCCCTCTCTCTATCCCATCCCTCTCTCTACCCCAGCCCTCTCTCTCTACCCCATCCCTCTCTCTACCCCAGCCCACTCTCTCCACCCCAGCCCTCCCTCTATCCCATCCCTCTCTCTACCCCAGCCTTCTTTCTCTATCCCATCCCTCTCTCTACCCCAGCCCTCTCTCTCTATCCCATCCCTCTCTCTATCCCATCCCTCTCTCTACCCCAGCCCTCTCTCTCTACCCCAGTCCACTCTCTATCCCAGTCCCCTCTCTCTACCCCAGTCCACTCTCTCTATCCCATCCCTCTCTCTATCCCATCCCTCTCTCTACCCCAGCCTTCTTTCTCTATCCCATCCCTCTCTCTACCCAGCCCTCTCTCTCTATCCCATCCCTCTCTCTATCATATCCCTCTCTCTACCACAGCCCACTCTCTCTACCCCAGTCCACTCTCTCTACCCCATCCCTCTCTCTACCCCAGCCCTCTCTCTCTACCTCAGTCCACTCTCTCTACCCCATCCCTCTCTCTCTATCCCATCAATCTCTCTACCCCAGCCCTCTCTCTCTACCCCAGTCAACTCTCTCTATCCCATCCCTCTCTCTACCCCAGCCCTCTCTCTCTATCCCATCCCTCTCTCTATATCCCATCCCTCTCTCTACCCCAGCCCTCTCTCTCTATCCCATCCCTCTCTCTATCCCATCCCTCTCTCTACCCCAGCCCTCTCTCTCTACCCCAGCCCTCTCTCTCTACCCCAGCCCTCTCTCTACCCCAGCCCACTCTCTCCACCCCAGCCCTCTCTCTCTACCCCAGCCCTCTCTCTACCCCAGCCCCCTCTCTCTACAGCAGTCCACTCTCTCTATCCCATCCCTCTCTCTACCCCAGCCCTCTCTCTCTATCCCATCCCTCTCTCTACCCCAGCCCTCTCTCTCTATCCCATCCCTCTCTCTATCCCATCCCTCTCTCTACCCCAGCCCTCTCTCTCTACCCCAGCCCACTCTCTCCACCCCAGCCCTCTCAATTCAATTCAATTCAATTCAAGGGGCTTTATTGGCATGGGAAACATGTGTTAACATTGCCAAAGCAAATGAGGTAGACAATACACAAAAGTGAAACAAACAAAACGAATTAACAGTAAACATTACACATACAGAAGTTTCAAAACAATAAAGACATTACGAGTGTCATATTAAACATATACAGTGTTGTAACAATGTACAAATGGTTAAAGCACACAAGTTAAAATAAGTAAGCATAAATATGGGTTGTATTTACAATGGTGTTTGTTTTTCACTGGTTGCCCTTTTCTTGTGGCAACAGGTCACAAATCTTGCTGCTGTGATGGCACACTGTGGAATTTCTCCCAGTAGATATGGGAGTTTATCAAAATTGGATTTGTTTTCGAATTCTTTGTGTGTCTATGTAATCTGAGGGAAATATGTGTCTCTAATATGGTCATACATTGGGCAGGAGGTTAAGAAGTGCAGCTCGGTTTCCACCTCATTTTGTGGGCAGTGTGCACATAGCCTGTCTTCTCTTGAGAGCCATGTCTGCCTACGGCGGCCTTTCTCAATAGCAAGGCTATGCTCACTGAGTCTGTACATAGTCAAAGCTTTCCTTAAGTTTGGGTCAGTCACAGTGGTCAGGTATTCTGCAACTGTGTACTCTCTGTTTAGGGCCAAATAGCATTCTAGTTTGCTCTGTTTTTTTGTTAATTCTTTCCAATGTGTCAAGTAATTATCTTTTTGTTTTCTCATGATTTGGTTGGGTCTAATTGTGCTGTTGTCCTGGGGCTTCGTGGGGTGTGTTTGTGTTTGTGAACAGAGCCCTAGGACCAGCTTGCTTAGGGGACTCTTCTCCAGGTTCATCTCTCTGTAGGTGATGGCTTTGTTATGGAAGGTTTGGGAATCGCTTCCTTTTAGGTGGTTGTAGAATTTAACGGCTCTTTTCTGGATTTTGATAATTAGTGGGTATCGGCCTAATTCTGCTCTGCATGCATTATTTGGTGTTCTGCGTTGTACACGGAGGATATTTTTGCAGAATTCTGCATGCAGAGTCTCAATTTGGTGTTTGCCCCATTTTGTGAAATCTTGGTTGGTGAGCGGACCCCAGACCTCACAACCATAAAGGGCAATGGGCTCTATGACTGATTCAAGTATTTTTAGCCAGATCCTAATTGGTATGTTGAAATTTATGTTCCTTTTGATGGCATAGAATGCCCTTCTTGCCTTGTCTCTCAGATCGTTCACAGCTTTGTGGAAGTTACCTGTGGTGCTGATGTTTAGGCCGAGGTATGTATAGTTTTTTGTGTGCTCTAGGGCAACGGTGTCTAGATGGAATTTGTGGTCCTGGCGACTGGACCTTTTTTGGAACACCATTATTTTGGTCTTACTGAGATTTACTGTCAGGGCCCAGGTCTGACAGAATCTGTGCAGAAGATCTAGGTGCTGCTGTAGGCCCTCCTTGGTTGGTGACAGAAGCACCAGATCATCAGCAAACAGTAGACATTTGACTTCGGATTCTAGTAGGGTGAGACCGGGTGCTGCAGACTGTTCTAGTGCCCGCGCCAATTCGTTGATATATATGTTGAAGAGGGTGGGGCTTAAGCTGCATCCCTGTCTCACCCCACGACCCTGTGTGAAGAAGTGTGTGTGTTTTTTGCCAATTTTAACCGCACACTTGTTGTTTGTGTACATGGATTTTATAATGTCGTATGTTTTACCCCCAACACCACTTTCCATCAATTTGTATAGCAGACCCTCATGCCAAATTGAGTCGAAGGCTTTTTTGAAATCAACAAAGCATGAGAAGACTTTGCCTTTGTTTTGGTTTGTTTGGTTGTCAATTAGGGTGTGTAGGGTGAATACATGGTCTGTTGTACGGTAATTTGGTAAAAAGCCAATTTGACATTTGCTCAGTACATTGTGTTCATTGAGGAAATGTACGAGTCTGCTGTTAATGATAATGCAGAGTATTTTACCAAGGTTACTGTTGACGCATATTCCACGGTAGTTATTGGGGTCAAATTTGTCTCCACTTTTGTGGATTGGGGTGATCAGTCCTTGGTTCCAAATATTGGGGAAGATGCCAGAGCTAAGGACGATGTCTCTCTACCCCAGCCCTCTCTCTCTATCGCAGCCCTCTCTCTATCCCATCCCTCACTCTACCCCATCCCTCTCTCTATCCCATCCCTCTCTCTATCCCATCCCTCTCTCTACCCCAGCCCTCTCTCTCTACCCCAGTCCACTCTCTCTATCCCATCCCCCTCTCTACCCCAGCCCTCTCTCTCTATCCCACCCCTCTCTCTACCCCAGCCCTCTCTCTCTATCCCATCCCTCTCTCTACCCCAGCCCTCTCTCTCTACCCCAGTCCACTCTCTCTATCCCATCCCTCTCTCTACCCCATCCCTCTCTCTCTACCCCAGTCCTCTCTCTCTATCCCATCCCTCTCTCTACCCCAGCCCTCTCTCTCTACCCCAGTCCACTCTCTCTATCCCATCCCTCTCTCTACCCCATCCCTCTCTCTCTACCCCAGTCCTCTCTCTCTATCCCATCCCTCTCTCTACCCCAGTCCACTCTCTCTACCACAGCCATCTCTCTACCCCAGTCCCCTCTCTCTACCCCAGCCCTCGCACTCTACCCCAGCCCTCTCTCTCTACCCCAGCCCACTCTCTCTACCCCAGCCCTCTCTCTCTATCCCATGCCTCTCTCTACCCCAGTCCACTCTCTCTATCCCATCCCTCTCTCTACCCCAGCCCACTCTCTCTACCCCAGCCCTCTCTCTCTATCCCATCACTCTCTCTACCCCAGGCCTCTATCTCTATCCAATCCCTCTCTCTATCCCAGCCCTTTCTCTCTACCCCAGTCCACTCTCTCTATCCCATCCCTCTCTCTACCCCATCCCTCTCTCTCTACCCCAGTCCTCTCTCTCTATCCCATCCCTCTCTCTACCCCAGTCCACTCTCTCTACCACAGCCATCTCTCTACCCCAGTCCCCTCTCTCTACCCCAGCCCTCGCACTCTACCCCAGCCCTCTCTCTCTATCCCATCCCTCTCTCTACCCCAGCCCTCTATCTATCCCATCCCTCTCTCTACCCCAGCCCTCTCTAACTACCCCAGTCCACTCTCTCTACCCAAGTCCTCTCTCTCTACCCCAGTCCACTCTCTCTACCCCAGTCCACTCTCTCTACCACAGCCCTCTCTCTATCCCATCCCTCTCTCTACCCCAGCCCTCTATCTATCCCATCCCTCTCTCTACCCCAGCCCTCTCTAACTACCCCAGTCCACTCTCTCTACCCAAGTCCTCTCTCTCTACCCCAGTCCACTCTCTCTACCCCAGCCCACTCTCTCTACCCCAGCCTTCTTTCTCTATCCCATCCCTCTCTCTACCCCAGCCCAACCTCTCTACCCCAGCCCTCTCTCTACCCCAGCCCTCTCTCTCTATACCATTCCTCTCTCTACCCCAGCCCTCTCTCTATCCCAGTCCCCTCTCTCTTTATACCCTAGCCCTCTCTCTCTACCCAGCTCACTCTCTCTACCCCAGCCCACTCTCTCTACCAAAGCACTCTCTCTACCCCAGCCCTCTCTCTCTATCCCATCCTTCTCTCTACCCCAGCCCTCTCTCTCTATCCCATCCCTCTCTCTACCCCAGCCCTCTCTCTCTACCCCAGTCCACTCTCTCTATCCCATCCCTCTCTCTACCCCAGCCCTCTCTCTCTATCCCATCCCTCTCTCCACCCCAGCCCTCTCTCTCTACCCCAGTCCACTCTCTCTATCCCATCCCTCCCTCTACCCCAGCCCTCTCTCTCTATCCCAGCCCTCTCTCTACCCCATCTCTCTCTCTCTACCCCAGTCCACTCTCTCTAATCCATCCCTCTCTCTACCCCAGCCCTCTCTCTCTACCCCAGTCCACTCTCTCTATCCCATCCCTCTCTGTACCCCAGCCCTCTCTCTCTACCCCAGTCCACTCTCTCTAATCCATCCCTCTCTCTATCCCATCCCTCTCTCTATCCTATCCCTCTCTCTATCCCATCCCTCTCTCTACCCAATCCCTCTCTCTCTAACCCATCCCTCTCTCTATCCCATCCCTCTCTCTACCCCAGCCCTCTTACTCTACCCCATCCCTCTCTCTACCCCAGTCCTCTCTCTCTACCCCAGCCTACTTTCTCTATCCCATCCCTCTCTCTATCCCATCCCCCTCTCTACCCCAGCCCACTCTCTCTACCCCAGCCCTCTCTCTATACCCCAGCCCTCTCTCTCTATCCCATCCCTCTCTCAACCCCAGACCTCTCTCTCTACCCCAGTCCACTCTCTCTATCCCATCCCTCTATCTACCCCAGCCCTCTCTCTCTATCCCATCCCTCCCTCTACCTCAGTCCTCGCTCTATCCCATCCCTCTCTCTACCCCAGCCCTCTCTCTCTACCCCAGTCCACTCTCTCTACCACAGCCATCTCTCTATCCCATCCGTCTCTCTACCCCAGTCCACTCTCTCTACCCCAGTCCACTCTCTCTACCCCAGCCTACTCTCTCTATCCCATCCGTCTCTCTACCCCAGTCCACTCTCTCTACCCCAGTCCACTCTCTCTACCACTGCCCACTCTCTCTACCCCAGTCCACTCTCTCTACCCCAGTCCTCTCTCTCTACCCCAGCCTACTCTCTCTATCCCATCCCTCTCTCTATCCCATCCCCCTCTCTACCCCAGCCCACTCTCTCTACCCCAGCCCTCTCTCTTTATACCCCAGCCCTCTCTCTACCCCAGCCCTCTCTCTCTACCCCAGTCCACTCTCTCTACCCCAGCACTCTCTCTTTATACCCCAGCCCTCTTTCTACCCCAGCCCTCTCTCTCTACCCCAGTCCACTCTCTCTACCCCAGCCCTCTCTCTTTATACCCCAGCCCTCTCTCTACCCCAGCCCTCTCTCTCTAGCCCAGTCCACTCTCTCTACCCCAGCCCTCTCTCTCTAGCCCAGTCCACTATCTCTACCCCAGCCCTCTCTCTCTACCCCAGCCCTCTCTCTCTACCCGTCCACTCTCTCTACCCCAGCCCTCTCGCTTTATACCCCAGCCCTCTCTCTACCCCAGCCCTCTTTCTTTATACCCCATCCCTCTCTCTCTCTACCCCATCCCTCTCTCTCTAGCCCAGTCCACTCTCTCTACCCCAGCCCACTCTCTCTACCCCAGCCCTCTCTCTCTACCACAGCCCACTCTCTCTACCCCAGCCCTCTCTCTCTACCCCAGCCCTCTCTCTCTAGCCCAGTCCACTCTCTCTACCCCAGCCCTCTCTCTCTAGCCCAGTCCACTCTCTCTACCCCAGCCCTCTCTCTCTACCCCAGCCCTCTCTCTCTACCCCAGTCCACTCTCTCTACCCCAGCCCTCTCTCTCTACCCCAGTCCACTCTCTCTACCCCAGCCCTCTCTCTCTACCACTGCCCACTCTCTCTACCCCAGTCCACTCTCTCTACCCCAGCCCTCTGTCTCTACCCCAGTCCACTCTCTCTACCCCAGCCCTCTCTCTCTACCCCAGCCCTCTCTCTCTACCACTGCTCATTCTCTCTACCCCAGCCCTCTCTCTCTACCCCAGCCCTCTCTCTCTACCACTGCTCATTCTCTCTACCCCAGCCCTCTCTCTCTACCACTGCTCATTCTCTCTACCCCAGCCCTCTCTCTCTTTATACCCCAGCCATCTCTCTACCCCAGCCCTCTCTCTCTACCACTGCCCACTCTCTCTACCCCAGCCCTCTCTCTCTCTTTATACCCCAGCCCACTCTCTACCCCAGCCCTCTCTCCACCCCAACTCACTCTCTCTTTATACCCCAGCCCTCTCTTTATGCCCCAGCCTTCTCTCTCTCTACTCCAGCCCTCTCTCTCTACCCCAGCCCTCTCTCTCTACCCCAGCCCACTCTCTCTATCCCAGCCCTCTCTCCACCCCAACTCCCTCTCTCTTTATACCCCAGCCCTCTCTTTATGCCCCAGCCCTCTCTTTATGCCCCAGCACCTCTCTTTCTACCCCAGCCCTCTCTTTCTACCCCAGCCCTCTATCTTTCTACCCCAGCCCTCTCTTTATGCCCCAGCCCTCTCTCTTTCTACCCCAGCCCTCTCTTTCTACTCCAGCCCTCTCTCTTTCTACCCCAGCCTCTCTTTATGCCCCAGCCCTCTCTTTCTACCCCAGCCCTCTCTCTTTCTATCCCAGCCCTCTCTTTATGCCCCAGCCCTCTCTTTCTACCCCAGCCCTCTCTCTTTCTACCCCAGCCCTCTCTTCATGCCCCAGCCCTCTCTTTCTACACCAGCCCTCTCTCTTTCTACCCCAGCCCTCTCTTTATGCCCCAGCCCTCTCTTTCTACCCCAGCCCTCTCTCTTTCTACCCCAGCCCTCTCTTTATGCCCCAGCCCTCTCTTTCTACCCCAGCCCTCTCTCTTTCTACCCCAGCCCTCTCTTTCTACCCCAGCCCTCTCTTTCTACCCCAGCCCTCTCTCTTTCTACCCCAGCCCTCTCTTTATGCCCCAGCCCTCTCTCTTTATGGCCCAGCCCTCTCTCTTTCTACCCCAGCCCTCTCTTTCTACCCCAGCCCTCTCTCTCTACCCCAGCCCTCTCTTTATGCCCCAGCCCTCTCTCTTTATGCCCCAGCCCTCTCTCTCTACCCCAGCCCACTCTCTCTACCCCAGCCCTCTCTTTATGCCCCAGCCCTCTCTCTTTCTACCCCAGCCCTCTCTCTTTATGCCCCAGCCCTCTCTCTCTACCCCAGGCCTCTCTTTATGCCCCAGCCCTCTCGCTTTATGCCCCAGCCCTCTCTCTCTACCCCAGCCCTCTCTCTTTCTACCCAAGCCCTCTCTCTTTCTACCCAAGCCCTCTCTCTCTACCCCAGCCCTCTCTTTATGCCCCAGGCCTCTCTCTTTATGCCCCAGCCCTCTCTCTCTACCCCAGCCCACTCTCTCTACCCCAGCCCTCTCTTTATGCACCAGCCCTCTCTCTTTCTACCCCAGCCCTCTCTTTCTACCCCAGCCCTCTCTCTCTACCCCAGCCCTCTCTTTCTACCCCAGCCCTCTCTCTCTACCCCAGCCCTCTCTCTTTATGCCCCAACCCTCTCTCTTTATGCCCCAGCCCTCTCTCTCTACCCCAGCCCTCTCTCTCTACCCCAGCCCTCTCTCTCTACCCCAGCCCTCTCTCTCTATCCCATCCCTTTCTCTACCCCAGACCTCTCTCTCTACCCCAGTCCACTCTCTCTATCCCATCCCTCTCTCTACCCCAGCCCTCTCTCTCTATCCCATCCCTCCCTCTACCCCAGTCCTCGCTCTATCCCATCCCTCTCTCTACGCCATCCCTCTCTCTACCCCAGTCCACTCTCTCTACCCCAGCCCTCTCTCTCTACCCCAGTCATCTCTCTCTACCACAGCCCTCTCTCTCTACCCCAGTCCGCTCTCTCTACCCCAGCCCTCTCTCTCTACCCCAGCCCTCTCTGTATGCCCCAGCCCTCTCTCTCTACCCCAGCCTTCTCTTTATGCCCCAGCCCTCTCTTTCTATCCCCAGCCCTCTCTTTCTACCCCAGCCCTCTCTCTTTCTACCCCAGCCCTCTCTCTTTCTACCCCAGCCCTCTCTTTATGCCCCAGCCCCCTCTCTCTACCCCAGGCCTTCTCTTTATGCCCCAGCACTCTCTTTCTACCCAGCCCTCTCTTTCTACCCCAGCCCCCTCTCTTTCTACCACAGCCCTCTCTTTCTACCCCAGGCCTCTCTCTTTCTACCCCAGCCCTGTCTTTCTACCCCAGGCCTCTCTTTCTACCCCAGCCCTCTCTCTTTCTACCCCAGCCCTCTCTTTATGCCCCACCCCTCTCTCTTTATGTCCCAGCCCTCTCTCTTTATACCCAAGTCCTCTCTCTTTCTACCCAAGCCCTCTCTCTTTCTACCCCAGCCCTCTCTTTATACCCCAGCCCTCTCTTTTATACCCCAGCCCTCTCTTTATGCCCCAGCCCTCTCTCTTTATACCCCAGCAATCTCTTTATGCCCCAGCCCTCTCTCTCTCTACCCCAGCTCTCTCTCTTTATACACCAGCCCTCTCTCTCTACCCCAGCCCTCTATTTCTACCCCATCCCTCTCTCTTTCTACCCCAGCCCTCTCTCTTATACCCCAGCCCTCTCTCTCTACCCCAGCCCTCTCTCTCTTTATACCCCAGCCCACTCTCTCTACCCCAGCCCTCTCTCTCTACCCCAGTCCTCTCGCTTTCTACCCCAGCCCTCTCTTTATGCCCCAGCCCTCTCTCTTTATGCCCCAGCCCTCTCTCTCTCTACCCCAGTCCTCTCTCTCTACCCCAGCCCTCTCTCTCTGTAACCCAGTCTTCTCTTTATACCACAGTCATCTCTCTCTACCCCAGCCTTCTCTTTATACTCCAGTCCTCTCTTTATACCACAGTCATTTCTCTCTACCCCAGTCCTCTCTCTCTACCCCAGCCCTCTCTCTCTCTACCCCAGCCCTCTCTCTCTCTACCCCAGCCCTCTCTCTCTACCCCAGTCCTCTCTTTATACCAGTCATCTCTCTCTACCCCAGTCCTCTCTTTAAACCCCAGTCCTCTCTCTCTACCCCAGTCCTCTCTTTATACCCCAGTCCTCTCTTTAAACCCCAGTCATCTCTCTCTACCCCGGTCCTCTCTCTACCCCGGTCCTCTCTCTACCCTGGTCCTCTCTCTACCCCAGCCCTCTCTCTCTACCCCGGTCCTCTCTCTACCCTGGTCCTCTCTCTACCCCAGCCCTCTCTCTTTATACCCCAGCCCTCTCTTTATGCCCCAGCCCTCTCTCTTTATGCCCCAGCCTTCTCTCTTTATACCCCAGCCCACTCTCTCTACCCCAGCCCTCTCTCTCTACCCCAGTCCTCTCGCTTTCTACCCCAGCCCTCTCTTTATGCCCCAGCCCTCTCTCTTTATGCCCCAGCCTTCTCTCTTTATGCCCCAGCCCTCTCTCTCTCTACCCCAGTCCTCTCTCTCTACCCCAGTCCTCTCTCTCTACCCCAGCCCTCTCTCTCTCTACCCCAGTCTTCACTTTATACCACAGTAATCTCTCTCTACCCCAGCCCTCTCTTTATACTCCAGTCCTCTCTTTATACCACAGTCATTTCTCTCTACCCGTCCTCTCTCTCTACCCCAGCCCTCTGTCTCTCTACCCCAGCCCTCTCTCTCTCTACCCCAGCCCTCTCTCTCTACTCCAGTCCTCTCTTTATACCAGTCATCTCTCTCTACCCCAGTCCTCTCTTTAAACCCCAGTCCTCTCTCTCTACCCCAGTCCTCTCTTTATACCCCAGTCCTCTCTTTAAACTCCAGTCATCTCTCTCTACCCCAGTCCTCTATTTATACCCCAGTCCTCTCATTAAACCCCATCCCTCTCTCGCTCTCTACCCCAGCCCTATCTCTCTACACCAGTCCTCGCGCTCTCTAACCCAGCCCTCTCCCTCTCTACCCCAGCCCTCTCTCTACCCCAGTCCTCTCTCACTCTCTACCGCAGTCCTCTCTCGCTCTCTACCCCAGCCCTCTCGCTCTCTCTACCCCAGTCCTCTCTCTTTATACCCCAGCCCACTCTCTCTACCCCAGCCCTCTCTCTCTACCCCAGTCCTCTCGCTTTCTACCCCAGCCCTCTCTTTATGCCCCAGCCCTCTCTCTTTATGCCCCAGCCTTCTCTCTTTATGCCCCAGCCCTCTCTCTCTCTACCCCAGTCCTCTCTCTCTACCCCAGTCCTCTCTCTCTACCCCAGCCCTCTCTCTCTCTACCCCAGTCTTCACTTTATACCACAGTAATCTCTCTCTACCCCAGCCCTCTCTTTATACTCCAGTCCTCTCTTTATACCACAGTCATTTCTCTCTACCCGTCCTCTCTCTCTACCCCAGCCCTCTGTCTCTCTACCCCAGCCCTCTCTCTCTCTACCCCAGCCCTCTCTCTCTACTCCAGTCCTCTCTTTATACCAGTCATCTCTCTCTACCCCAGTCCTCTCTTTAAACCCCAGTCCTCTCTCTCTACCCCAGTCCTCTCTTTATACCCCAGTCCTCTCTTTAAACTCCAGTCATCTCTCTCTACCCCAGTCCTCTATTTATACCCCAGTCCTCTCATTAAACCCCATCCCTCTCTCGCTCTCTACCCCAGCCCTATCTCTCTACACCAGTCCTCGCGCTCTCTAACCCAGCCCTCTCCCTCTCTACCCCAGCCCTCTCTCTACCCCAGTCCTCTCTCACTCTCTACCGCAGTCCTCTCTCGCTCTCTACCCCAGCCCTCTCGCTCTCTCTACCCCAGTCCTCTCTCGCTCTCTACCCCAGCCCTCTCTCTATCCCAGTCCTCTCTCTACCCCAGCCCTCTCTATCTCTCTACCCCAGCCCTCTCTCTACCCCAGCCCTCTCTCTACCCCAGTATTCTCTCTATCTCTCTCTATACCAGTCCTCTCTCTACCCCATCCCTCTCTCTATCTCTCTCTATCCCAGTGTTCTCTCCATCTCTCTCTACCCCAGCCCTCTCTCTACTCCAGTCCTCTCTCTATCTACCCCAGTCCTCTCTCTCTACCCCAGTCCTCTCTCTCTACCCCAGCCCTCTCTCTCTCTACCCCAGTCTTCACTTTATACCACAGTAATCTCTCTCTACCCCAGCCCTCTCTTTATACTCCAGTCCTCTCTTTATACCACAGTCATTTCTCTCTACCCGTCCTCTCTCTCTACCCCAGCCCTCTATCTCTCTACCCCAGCCCCCTCTCTCTCTACCCCAGCCCTCTCTCTCTACCCCAGTCCTCTCTTTATACCAGTCATCTCTCTCTACCCCAGTCCTCTCTTTAAACCCCAGTCCTCTCTCTCTACCCCAGTCCTCTCTTTATACCCCAGTCCTCTCTTTAAACTCCAGTCATCTCTCTCTACCCCAGTCCTCTATTTATACCCCAGTCCTCTCATTAAACCCCATCCCTCTCTCGCTCTCTACCCCAGCCCTATCTCTCTACCCCAGTCCTCGCGCTCTCTAACCCAGCCCTCTCCCTCTCTACCCCAGCCCTCTCTCTACCCCAGTCCTCTCTCACTCTCTACCGCAGTCCTCTCTCGCTCTCTACCCCAGCCCTCTCGCTCTCTCTACCCCAGTCCTCTCTCGCTCTCTACCCCAGCCCTCTCTCTATCCCAGTCCTCTCTCTACCCCAGCCCTCTCTATCTCTCTACCCCAGCCCTCTCTCTACCCCAGCCCTCTCTCTACCCCAGTATTCTCTCTATCTCTCTCTATACCAGTCCTCTCTCTACCCCATCCCTCTCTCTATCTCTCTCTATCCCAGTGTTCTCTCCATCTCTCTCTACCCCAGCCCTCTCTCTACTCCAGTCCTCTCTCTATCTCAGTATTCTCTCTCTCTCTCTCTCTCTCTCTCTCTCTCTCTCTCTCTCTCTCTCTCTCTCTCTCTCTCTCCTCTCTCTCTCTCTCTCTCTCTCTCTCCTCTCCTCTTCTACCCCCTCCTCTCTCTTCATCTCCCAGTCATCTCTCTGTCTCTCTCTATCCCAGTCCTCTCTCTACCCCAGTCCTCTCTCTACCACAGTCCTCTCTCTACCCCGGTCCTCTCTCTACCCCAGCCCTCTCTCTTTATACCCCAGCCCTCTCTTTATGCCCCAGCCCTCTCTCTTTATACCCCAGCCCTCTCTTTATGCCCCAGCCCTCTCTCTCTCTACCCCAGCTCTCTCTCTTTATACACCAGCCCTCTCTCTCTACCCCAACTCTCTCTTTCTACCCCATCCCTCTCTCTTTCTACCCCAGCCCTCTCTCTTATACCCCAGCCCTCTCTCTCTACCCCAGCCCTCTCTCTCTTTATACCCCAGCCCACTCTCTCTACCCCAGCCCTCTCTCTCTACCCCAGTCCTCTCGCTTTCTACCCCAGCCCTCTCTTTATGCCCCAGCCCTCTCTCTCTACCCCAGCCCTCTCTCTCTCTACCCCAGCCCTCTCTCTCTACCCCAGTCCTCTCTTTATACCAGTCATCTCTCTCTACCCCAGTCCTCTCTTTAAACCCCAGTCATCTCTCTCTACCCCAGTCCTCTATTTATACCCCAGTCCTCTCATTAAACCCCATCCCTCTCTCGCTCTCTACCCCAGCCCTATCTCTCTACCCCAGTCCTCGCGCTCTCTAACCCAGCCCTCTCCCTCTCTACCCCAGCCCTCTCTCTACCCCAGTCCTCTCTCACTCTCTACCGCAGTCCTCTCTCGCTCTCTACCCCAGCCCTCTCGCTCTCTCTACCCCAGTCCTCTCTCGCTCTCTACCCCAGCCCTCTCTCTATCCCAGTCCTCTCTCTACCCCAGCCCTCTCTATCTCTCTACCCCAGCCCTCTCTCTACCCCAGCCCTCTCTCTACCCCAGTATTCTCTCTATCTCTCTCTATACCAGTCCTCTCTCTACCCCATCCCTCTCTCTATCTCTCTCTATCCCAGTGTTCTCTCCATCTCTCTCTACCCCAGCCCTCTCTCT